>NC_092060.1:11520000-11820000 GCF_039877785.1 Chaetodon trifascialis
ATTATTAGTCATTATTGTTGTTGTTGTTGTTGTTGTTAAATAATATTACCTTATTTGCATAAAACTTACATTGCACTTTAACTTGTCATTGCTTCACATTTTTGCTCTTCTTTCATGTTACATTTTCAAATCTGTGCATGTCCTCACACACACCCTCTGAGCTGAACCATCAGCCAATCTCCAGACCTTCAAACTGACTCATTATGTAACCATCTCCACACAGACAGGTAGACCAGACATGTCACAGTCAATCTACTCCCCCAAGACTTTAACAAGCTAAAGTGGATGGACAGGCCATTTCACAGGCCAAGCCCCCACCTGTCCACCAACAAGAAACTAGTTCTGGACAAGTCCATGCTCAAATGCATGTGTGTATGTGTTCAGTGCATGTGTCTGTGTGTATTCATGCATGCACACATACTGTATGTGCCTTAGGACTCTTACATAAGACTGCCAAGACAGCTGATGAGATGGTGGAAAGGCTAGAAAGCAAAGTGAGAGACAGAGTGTGTGTGTGTGTGTGTGTGTGTGTGTGTGTGTGTGTGTGTGTGTGTGTGTGTGTGTGTGTGTGTGTGTGTGTGTGTGTCTGTCTGTCTGTCTGTCTGTCTGTCTGTCTGTCTGTCTGTCTGTGTCTATCTATCTGTCTGTCTGTCTGTCTGGGTATGTGGGTCGGTGGGTTGCTGGAGGGTAATTAAATGTATTTTTGTCAGCTAACCAGCTCTGGCTCCCTTATCAGCCATGGGAAACCACAGAAGTAGAAATAAAGCAGATGGGTCATGGCCAACAGGGGTGTTTGTGTGTGTGAATTTATGTGCAGGTGGGTGGGTCAGAGAGAATGAGACAGCTCTAATTCCCAGATACCACCCCTTGGGGGCTGGAGGTGGAATTGAACATAGTCTGGAAGGGACAGCTTTGACAGCTTCCCTAAATACACCCAGTAATGTTTTCACTCACACTGGACTGAGGGAGATTTAATCTTAGCCTGGATGCACATTAGTGGCACAAAAGCCCTCACACAGTCTTTGTGATTATGAAATCTGGGAATGCCAAGGTGGTCATTTTTCTCAAGCTGTGCTAGATGGAACACATTTCTAAGGAACATGTGCAGAGACGATGCAGATTTATGGTTGGAGAAAGGCTCTGTGTTTGACGGCTCATGATCAGTCTGGATGCACAATCTTTGCTTTCCCACCTTGTTTAAGTCAGCATATTTTTATAGTGTACGTCCCTAAAGCACTCTGTAGACATGATGCATCACCCTCATGACGAGCACTGGGGCTCTGCATTCATCCTCATCTGTGAGTAAACTTCAGGGTTTGTAATTCACCTACTGTCCTTGCAGTCCTTTGTTTTGAGATTGTACTATGGCCATTAGGTACTTTGTCAAATGAGTCATGGACAGCCCAAGAACATATTTTCAGAAAGCACACACGGTCCCTGAGATACATGTCATGGGAAATGACTGGAGCTCAGGTAATTTCAATATATCAAGAAACTGGGTTCAGGACAGCATTTCTCTACCCAACTATATTACTGGTCTGATGCACCAGAAGGATTGTTGTCCTCCAATGAAATAATGTATTTTTTTGTATAAAGTGTACAGTAATTCTTAACTTGTTAACAGATAAATGGTTAAATGTGTTGAGATACTTGAAAATGTAATTAATTACTTATTTATCAAATGTAATCAGTTACTCAGAGCATGCTGCATCAGGGTTGCTATAAACAACTCTAAATCATGCACACTTGCTAGTAACATGCTCTGTATTAAACGTGCAGGAATAGAAAACAAGAGTTTGCGAGTTTACCATGCAACTAAGTTACAAGTTATTTCCTTATCATCAACAGCGAGTGTTGGTCTAATTAGCCCTAGTGACTGACTATGTACTCCACTGGAGGTCCCATATGCAACCGACTAACTGCCTTACTAAATGGTGGCAAAGCTAGCTGGCAGCTAATAGTAGGCTAGCTAGCAACTAAGAAGGTACAATATAAATATTCGAGTCACTGGGAGTCTCTTTTCTCATCTTTGGGGAGAGGCTAACTGCCTCCCTACAACTACTGCACCTGCACCAAACCTAATGTGTCCAGCAGCAGTCTATCTCCTCAGTGCACAAAGAGGAAACTGATGTCTAAGCTCACTTTGGATCGATACCTGTGGACCGTAGAGTCTGTGATACATGAGGATATGAACATTTTTTTGACTTGGTTTTTACAGTATCCCATTCTGCGGATGGTGTTGCAATAGAACCTGGACCCCCAAACCTTCACACTGCACCACATTTGAAGATTCACACAACACTCTTCCTAGGTCTGATTTGTACACTGATGGAAATTTGTTCAAGACAGACATCACAACCAGCCCACACATACTTCTGGATTTACCTTGATGCAAGGCCAAAGACTATTTTGTCAAGCACGCTGACATTAATGCCAGAAACAAGCCTAATGCTGGCAGGACCAATGCCATCACTAATGCTTGTTGTCTAATTAGGCATGTTAAGCGCAAACTTATAAATGTGCCAAGCATCATAGTTTGTGACTCAGCCCAGAAAATGATACTGAACCATCTGGGCATCAAAAAGATCACCATTAATGTTGGAACTAATGACATTTTACTCAGTTTGTTGCCTCTGATGTGGAGGGTGGATTCTCTGCTCTCGTGATGTTCTGAGGGATCAGCCAAGGACAAGAAGCTTCACCTCACCGTCTTCTTACAGAGACCCTCCAGAGCAGAAAGGAGTGAGTACGTTAGAAATTGTGAACTGATAGTTATGTTAACTAGACCTCTGTAATATTCCTGTTACTGGTAGACACTTAACCTGTCTGCATTCACCTTGCCCTACTTCCCAGGGTCCAAGAAGACAAAGACTGACGCCTTCTCCTGACAATTTGCTCGACAGCAGCAGCCCAAACCTCCCTGACCACCTTCTGGTGGAGTCACCTGGGACATTAAACACCAGATAAAAGAGACACTTAAAGTTATGATGCTTAAGATTTTCCTTATATGAAACCCCAGTTTTTATATTTTTATGGCGCTTTTTTTTTCAGTAATAGCCAGTCAATAAATTGTTATTATGTAATTGCCTCTTTATATGGTTGTTTTCAATACTACTGGTTGATCCTGCATTTTTTCATGAGGTATTCATACTATAGGCACAAGGGAGCCACAGGAAATGATGCATGCACATACTGGATATGATGCAGAAGCTGCTTAAGATTCTGACATCACCTTGATTATTCCAGCTGACATTATGGACAGTTTTCTTTAGTCTTCTTTAGTAAAACACACTGATTCCTTTCAGTTTGTTTCGGTGCGCCATAAGTTGATATTTAAGTTGCTCCTCTTCTTTTGCATTTGTTGCAAAGTAGCTGTCAACAATGTGAATTCCCCAATGATCATTTCAAAGACATGGGACCCACATTTTCAATGCACTTGCTGTTACCGCCAGCGACCATGTGTCACTAAATCCACCAGGACTAAACAACAGAGTAGCCAAAACACAAAATCTTAACAATGGCGCAGACACAGTAGTGTGGTTGTTAGTACTCATTATATCTTATCCTTTTTTTCACTGGCATTGTACTGAATAAGCAGTGCTTTGTAGCCACACAGCTGGAATTGAGTTTAAAGGGCCTCTCTCTATACCGAGGCCTCCTATATTTTCTTCACAAGCAATTTTTCACAACACTGTGCCAGTAGATTCATAATGCATTTTGCAAAAAGGTTTTTTCATAATATATAGCTTTCTTATCTGTACAACACAAAATCCTCCTTCTAGAAACCGACTACTCTTTAATGTATAGCACCTATAGTAGACCTTTATTATTCATCATCCAAACTGACATTCCCTTGTGTGTGTGTGTGTGTGTGTGTGTGTGTGTGTGTGTGTGTGTGTGTGTGTGTGTGTGTGTGTGTGTGTGTGTGTGTGTGTGTGTCGCACACTGGCCCTTGGCTCTGTAGCTACGCCTCTAAGAGGGACATTTACTGTTTAAAGTATCTGTGAAAGGTGAATATTGATTTCAGCACCAGTACTCTGGTCCTTCTGCTGTCATGTTGAGCAGAATAAATTTACACCATAAAGCGCTTCTTGAAGTGTCCTTCTTTTCTTGAATATAAGACCCCTCTTACTGAAAACTACATTTAGCAGATAGCAAAGAATTGTTTCACCTTAAAGCTACCAAGTTTAGAAATTCTTCTCTGTGCAGTTTTAGGTCTTATTCCACAAAGGTGCCGCAGTAACATCTGATTTTCACTACCTGCAACACAGTGATGCAGTAAAGTCAGCAACACCACTGAAACCTTGAGCCACGGCAGAAAGTGTCAGGGATTCATGGCATAAGTATTTTTTACCCCGATTCACCCATTAAAGTCCTGTTGTCTAGGCTGTGAATTTTTCTGGGCGGCGTACTACCACAGATGGATCCGCTGTGGGGTTCTGCTGGTGATTCATATTAATGGACCTGACCCCAATCCCTCCTTTCCTTTTTCTTCTTCCAATCTTTCTCCCCTGTGTTCCTCCCACTGCTCACTGTCTTTCTCATCCCTTCCAAACACCCAGGAGACAGATGGACCAACACTCAACTTCACACCATTTAGCTTTTCAAGGCTGCTAAAATAGTGTGTGTGAAGAGGTGGAGTGAGTGAGTTGGGAAACAAGGACGGTGTGTGTAGCATTGTGTAAGCGTGCGTGTGTGTGTGTGTGTGTGTGTGTGTGTGTGTGTGTGTGTGTGTGTGTGTGAGAGAGAGAGAGAGAGAGAATGAAGGGACATACTGCCTACATTAAACATCTTTCTGTGCTTGCGTGTTGCGTTTAGTGCCTGTCGTTGTGTGTTCGGGTGTGTGTTTGTGTGCACTTGAGGGCACTGGTGTGAGGTTGGCAGGCAGGGGGAGTAAATGAAGGACTTAGTGCTCTACACGACTGACTGGTCAAATCTATGATGCTACCTTGAGTTTTCCTGGCTCCAGTCAGACACTCCTGCTCTTTCAGTAATAGAGACTGAGTGCTGTTCTGTACCAAGCCAAAGACCTGCACTGCACTGCCTGCATACAGTCCAGATACATACTGAATCGACTGTATGAAAATGTACTACAACTATGGTCGTTAGAAGCAGATTGGCAAACATTGTGATCATCATGACTGGCAATAAGTAATATAAATTAAACTGTGAATTAGGTAAAGCTGATGTGAAAAAAGTTATTCATGTATGAGGGTTTTTTTTGCATGCAAATACTTTGTATTTATTTTTCAAAAAGCATACTAATTTCAGTTCTGTTCAAAAGTTTGCTTAGCGCTTTATTGCACTAAGCAATAGGCCTTTCTTACAGCATACATTTTAACTTGTCATAATAAGATAACCACAGGTGTTAATAATAACATTAATGACAACGTTCTATTCAAGTGTCCCGGTAAGTCATGACTAGCTAGCGTGCAAAATACCAGGACCCTGAAACCAAAGCAGCTAAGCCGTGAAATTTAGCCGTCATTCATTTTATGACTTACACCTTTTCTTACTGTGACACGTCAAAATGTCTCCTGAGAAAGAGGCCTATTGTGTAGTCTCACACTTAGATTTTGTATGAATTTTGAATTATATAACTCAAACATTCATTCCTTTAATTTCCTCTTCACCAAAGCGACATTCTTTCATACATTCAGGACACAACATCAAGAAACATTGGGCTTATTAAATCACCCCTTCACCCCTCTCTGCTAATCAAACACCAGGTCCACTCAGCAAGCTGAATCGAGCTGAACAGACCTGAATACAGCTTAATAGACCTTGTGTTGAGATTAAAAATTTGTTTTGGCAGCTACTGTTTCAAAGATCAAGAATGAACTTTCAACTTTTAAAGCAACATGGACGAGAAGTTCTTAAAGTGGTCAGAAAAATGGTGATTTGAACATCTGCAAGCCCATCACAACTGCTCAAGCTCCATCTGCTGAGGAACATCATGTGATATGATCAAAATGTGTTTTACCATATTTTATGTATGTACTGCCATCATTTTGTGAATGTTGAGGTTAAGCCATACATTTAAAAAGTTACTCAAGGAAGCTGCTGCGGCCACATGCCCAACTCGCTTGGATAACATATTAACATAAAGCAGACTGACCTCGGCTCAGGCGAGTGTTGCTTATCTTTCGTCAGTGCTTTCCAACAGCTATACCCCCATTCCATTTCATGGTGTTACTCTGCTTTCTCCACTGCAGCTTTAACTTCAAGGTGTGTGACATCACTGAATCCTATAACTAATGTAAGATAAAGGCATAGGGTCCCCTGAGCCCAACTAACTTCACTGAAACCAAACCTAAGCCTTTGTCCAATTGTAACAGGATGTCTCCGTCTATGTGGGGATGATGGTCTGTACTTTGATATCTGACACCATGATTCTCTCCTTGAAATAGATGATGAAATTGACTGTCATTTTGGTGCAAGGGCTACAGTAATGCAGCTGCCGTATTGGACCACCAGGGCAAAGAGAGAGCAGAGCCACAAAGCCAAACTGATTTTCCCACTCAATTCTTTGTTCTGACCCTCACCTGCGGTCACAAGTTTTGACAGTAACTGAAAAAAGAAGGTCCTAGACACACATAGCCAAAATGAATTTTATCCAGGGGTTGATTGGCTTCACCCTCCATAACTGTGCGTGGATCTGAGGGGGCCTCAGGGTCAGGCTGCAACTTCTTCGCACTAATGGGAGCAGGCGGTGTGGAGGTGTCCCACCTACACACTGTGGGGGTGGACAGGGCCGTGGCCACCTGCTGGGAACAACCTGGACGAACTGAAGGGACTCTAACTTCCAGCTGGTGGACAGGTTTGTGAAGACCCATGGGGATCAGCCGAAAGATGTTCACACTTTGTCGTCCGCTTGACACTAATGAGGATGAGACTGTAGCTGGATCACTGCTACTGAACTCAAGCTTACTGAGTTGTTAAGAGCATCAAGATTTTCAACGTGCTGGTTTTCTTCCTGCAAGTCACACACTGGTTTTGTGTGTGTGTGAGAAAGAGAGAGACAAGTCCATGTTTGACCGAGGCCTACAGGAATGCGTCCCTGTGATCTCTTATCTGCTTTGTCCACCATTCTCTAGCACATGGGAGACTCGCTATCTTCCATCCATTCATTATCTATAACTGCTTATCCTTTGCAGGGTCACAGGGGGAAGGACCCAATTCCAGTGTTCACATTACATGCAATTTAGAATCACCAGTTTACACAACCTGCATGTGTGAGCTGTGGGAGGATGCTAGAAACCCACACAGGCACTGGAGGAAGATGCAAACCTCACACATTGGTTGTTTGTGTCTCCTGGAAAATCTCTGTGTCACTGCCTGTTTGCATGAGGGCGGGGACAGCAGACAGCAGCGTAACTTCAGAGCAGATCCCACGGCCGAGGGAATGAAACAGACTTAACGACATATTTTACTTCAGTCAACATTCATTCATTTCACATGTTGACAGCACATCAAGAATTGCATCATATGAATGTTTTTTGTTCAAATAGTCCCTTACGATTTTAATCTCCTCTACTGCCCTTCTGAACTCAGTTTACAACAAATGCAAGGACACTGCTCAGTGTGCTGCACAACAGAAGCAGGAAAAGGCATTGAACTGTCACCGGGCACTCAAACTCTGTCCAATCAAAGACAAGAATTTTCGTACCGTTTCCATCACCTGAAATGTTGTGTTTTCAAAAAGGAAAGCCTTTTTTGTGAAATATTGTATTTTCTGAAATGTTGTTGTGTTTTGACCCCAAGACTTTTTTTTTCTGAAAAGATTGTGGATGCAATGAAAATGAAGTGCTTGCAGCACAACAATTTCATCCACAATGACCATGAAGCATTATCTTAACAAACTACTATTTCAAGCTACTCTTGTCACTCCTAACGATTTCCTGCTGCCCTTGAAAGAAATTATTCTCTCCATGAACTTCTTTAAATATTCAGGCAAGTATGTTTTGCAGTCACGAGGCACAGCCGTAGGAAGCTCCTTTGCCCCCTCAGACACTTGCCTTCTAATGGATTCATGGGAAGACATTCATTTTCAATCCTGCAAATCCATTCCTCTCTAAAATTGCTTTGTTTAATAGATTTCCTTTAAGATATCCTGGTCATCTGGAGAGATGGCATTCCAGAATTGCATGGTGTTTTACAGTACTGGAATACCACAGCTGATTACTTGTACCTCATTAATGGATTACATTAATGAGGGACAAGTAAACATGTTAAATCTGACAGTTTCTATAAGTGAAAGCAGTGGAGTGAAAACGAATCGGCACAAACTCTCTCCTCAGAGCAGACAGTAATCACTCCACAAACCTTATTAAAACATCCTGATAGGGGAATTTTTCAGGCTGCACCAAAACTGCAGTGGAGACTGATATCCAGTAAAAAGTTTCTGAATTTAAGGCATCCTTAAAGGCCAGGAGATACTTAATTACATACATAGATTCAGAGCTGAGATCTAGAATCAGAGAGCATGGGCATAGACTGACATCCCCTATTGGACAAAAAGCTCAAACATGTCTTCCTCAAGAGTTACAATCCAGCATCTGTCCAGTTTAAACAAACCATACTTTGACATTGGCCTGCCCTGTAAAGCAATTCCACTTTGAGGTATATCTTTCCAAACCCCGACTATCTTCATTCACACGAGCACGTAATGTAAAAGACCGTCTTGTTCCCTCACAGCTTTCCAAACCTCTGCTGTTCACTCGGATACCATCTCACCCTGCCAGCTTTTATCAGCGTGGTCACTGTGCTCACTGCTCTGACTCCACTGATGCAAAGAAGCTTGTGCACCCACTTATGGTGAAGGAATCGAAATCCAGTCATTTGTAAACTACAGCAGCACTCATGTTATCTATATACTGAAATGTCCCTGTGGTCTGGTATATGTCAGCCAAACTAAATGAAGACCTCACTATGGGTAAACAAACTGTTATACAGAGAAAGTTACTGGATTTACACAATGAACACAATTGAACATATTATGGACATATGAACCATATGGATTAAAACAACATGATAGAGTTAATATTGATGTGTTTTTTCACTCCATCATTATTTGATGCTCTTGGTTGTGGAACTACCACCGGGGGATGTAAACAAGAGGTATGATTTTGCTAGGGATTCAATGAGCTACAATTTGAGCCACGTTTCATTAGCCTAGATTTTGTTTACATTTTGACAAATTGGCACCATCAAAAGTATGCTGAATTAGCTATTAGCAGTTTCAATTTGCAGTGTAACTGTGGAAGATACAACGACTCTCCCTGGATTACTTTGACGCAGAAGAAAACATAAAAACATGAAGATTCTCAGGCAAGTTCTGCAGTTAAAACAAACATTTTCTCTATTATCTCTGAGAGAAGTTATGGAAGTTTGTTCACGATGGACATTGGAGATAATGACCTTATTACAAAGTGTAAGTCGCACTAAAGCTAAAAATGTGTGTCATGTCTGCGTGTTCAGATTTAACCACTCTGAGAAGGGGTTCAGGTTTTGATGCAAATTGCGGCAATTGGGCGCTAAGGGTTTTGAGTGAGCTGTGTGTCACAGCTGCAGCTCCAACTGCTGACTGTGTTGTCAGGCCTAATCAGGCGCCCAAACTTCAGTAAGTAACTTCCTGTTGTTTTCTGAACACTGGCACGCACCTGTCCTTTTCACCTCACGCTGTATCTTTGCCTCATGTCTCTCCATCCACATCCTTGAAACTCTCCCGTGGTTCCCCGGGGAGAAACGCCTCACAGTTTGTAAACCTCTGGTCCCCCTGCGATGCAAATCTTTGAATTGAAATCATGTTTTAAAGATACTGATACTTGTCAACATGCAAAACACACAAAACCGATTGTACCCCTCCTTCAACACACACATGCAAGCAAACCAATCTAGACACACATCCTGAGACACACGCACACACACACACACACACACACACACACACAGAACTTTTATTGAACAAGAATCCAATTACTTAACCCAGATTCAGGTTCTGCACCCTCTTTGCTCCTCCACCTTGACAAGTCTACGTTAATATCTGCTGACAGCCTATGTCCACCATGCGCATGCACACCCTCACGCACGTCTCACACACACACACAAGCATACAGCGTATCCCCATAAGAGCCTGATTAAATGAAAACTGTGATGCCCATTTCTCCATCCCAGGGTCAATGAATACCAATGAGAGACAGATATCACAGTCCTTGGCGTGTGTGTGTGTGTGTGTGTGTGTGTGTGTGTGTGTGTGTGTGTGTGTGTGTGTGTGTGTGTGTGTGTGTGTGTGTGTGTGTGTGTGTGTGTGTGTGTGTGTGTGTGTGCGTATATGTAAATGACACAGAGAAAGAAGGGGGACTGTCTTCCAATTTCATGCATTCCTACAGTTCTGGATACATAGCTCTGTGGATTTTTTCATCTTTTTTTTTATTCTTCCCTGTTCATATGTCTCCATGACATCTGGATCTTTATTGTTCCCAGTCCATAGATCACTTATTAAGCCAAGTAATGAGGAGGTCATGCATAATTTCATTTGCTCTAGCGGTACCTGGGGACATTTTCTTACTTCTCTAAAATCTATGATAGTTTCCTTTTGAAAGGCCATAACTCTCCTTCAGTAGCAGGCATTGGGGTCACAGATGCTAAATGGGCCATTTATAGATTCCTGGTGGAAGGAGAATATTGTGTTGAGTCGTTTCAAACCTCTTATTGAGGCTATTTGACTCCACATGGTTTAATTTGCTCCCAGTGATATATCTGATAAAGGACCAACCTTTCAAATCATTCATGTAGCTTTGCTCCTATACACACACTTTCCCACACCAAGTGCAGGGCAATGTATAACGGATGTTATTTAAAAAGAGTGACTTCAGTTACGCAAATCGAATGTCCATATTATCATCCAATAGTTATTCTTACCAGCAATGGCCCATAGGGACTAAAAATGATTACTGGTAAATACAATTATGTCCAGAGCAGCGGGGCTTCAGCCGGTGCACAATTTTGAACACAGCAGTCCTGCGTTCAGTTCTGCAGTTCAATAGCCACAATCTAAATCCCTTTCTATTTATCCAAAATATCTGCAGGCATCATTTTAATGCATGTATTTAGCCACTGCATTAACTACCACCAACTGTATTTGTTTACATTGCACAAAAAACTATGCAAAAGCTATCATTTTCCTTTGTTTTGGCATGCTTTATTTCCCTTTGTTTATGTTTATGTTTATGTTTATATAGTGCATCTGATAACTCCACGTCGCTTGCAGACACACCACCCAACAGGCTTTCATATGGAGAAATATCAAATCACTGCAAACAAATAACATCGGCACGGCGCACTTGAAAAATTTATGTCCTTGGAGGCGGTTCATGTATGACAATCAGAGACTTTGAGAGATGGCGAATGCTGCGTTTCCCCTCCTGTCATTCGCAGCTTAAGAAGTGTGCTGCCATTGGTCAGTTGTCCTGCAGGGATGCTTGCCAAGCTTATCGGTCTGCTACAAATCAGACGGAGACATTGCAGCCGGAACATCTCTCCCTTTTCTCTCTGCTCTCGCTCACCAGGACCACTCGAGGGGACTGAAGCACTAACAACACAGCACAAATCTCACTTCCTTCTTTGCCTTGAATCTACCGCTGATTTTTCTCCTGTTCTCCCTTCAAGCATGATAAAAGTTACATGTGAAACTTTTTAAACTCACTTTATGTGTTTTAAGAAGCATTGAAGTTGGATTAGACTTCACATTCAACTGATTGCAGGTTTCAGTGCATGATCCGGCATTAGTTATTCTAGCTTCTGCATAATCCGCATCGGAAAAATGGTTCTAAGGTTAAATATCCTTCCCTTGTCGCCCTCATAAAAATTTCCATTTATGGCTGCAGTGAATGTACAGATAACATGTGAAGCCAGTGTGTGTGTAGCTTCCACCCAAAATCACCTAAAAGTATGATGAAAGGAAACCAAAAACATTTAATAAGGTTGGGTGAAAACATGTCTTGGGAATTTGAGTTGCATCCATGGGTCAAATTTGTTTAATGATGTATTTTCCTTTTTCATGTGGGTAATTGGCCACATGAAAGAGGCAGATAAGAGGCAGAGATACCAATTTCTTCACTGACAGTAGCCTCTGTAGTTCATAAAGCAGCCAGTGCTGTAAGAAGCAAAAGAAGGACAGGTTGTTGTCATTACCACTAGTTTTCTCTTGAATGACAGCGGAAGATAAAGTAACTTTTGCTAATTGTTCTTTCCAGCAAAGCACTGTATAATAGACAGATGGAAGTAATGGTAGCTTCTAACATGAAGGCCAAAGCTAGTCATCCCAGTCGTGTCTTTATACCTGCTGAAAGTCATTGTGGACGACGCAGGAAATCACTAACTATAGGCAAAGAATCTCAGGCATGCTGAGGGGAAGTATAGTCAAAGCATGTGAACGGGGTTCCAGCACAGATACTTCATGTCCAAGGCTGGCTTTATGGCTCAGGCCTGCTTCAGCCTCAGCTACTGTGAAGAGAAATTTTAATGCTACAACACACAATGATTTCTTAGACTTGCAATTCCCAACCTGGGTGTTGGGGTCTAACAAAAGGGTCACAATAGAAATCTGAGAGGTCACAAGATGATTGACAGTATCGGGAAAAATAAAGCAATGCTCAAAATAATGTTAAATGTATCTTATATTTCTCAAACTCTACATTTTTACTTCTGTAATACTGGACAATTTTTCAACATACTTCCTGTGGACACATAAGTCATTCGGGGGTGTTATAGTAATGTCCTCTGCACACCATCAGTGTAGGTGTAGCTCAGGCGTCTACATACTTTTGTCCAGGTACTGTAGATACAATAAAAAAGACACTTCATGCAACACTGCATCATAAAGTATGTGCTGAACTAGGATCTCTTCCATATTGTGGCTAATACATTAGAGAAGGTGCAGCTTTTTTTACAAACATGCCCGTTTGCAGCGTCTCCATGTGAAACAGCTTAAGTAAGCACCATTTCCATATTTTTGATTCTGATAATGGCCTGCTTTACCATCACCAAATTACCCCAACCCCACACGGCCAGCCAAGTGAGTGAATTAATGTTCAAAAATGGCAATATTCCCCCTTACACTTAATGTGTGTGTCTGTGTGTGTGTGTGTGTGTGTGTGTGTGTGTGTGTGTGTGTGTGTGTGTGTGTGTTTAGGGGAGCTTGTGCTGGAGAGTGAGCTTAATGACTTTTTCACCTCTCACACGTGCCTTGAAGACACATTTCAGTTTACATTTGCAGTATTGAATTCATAATTGCTTGTTGGCCATATAACTTCCTGTATAATGAAATGCTTTCATAATAATCAATAAAGGAAATAGAGCGGGTCCATTTAAATGTTGTGGCAATAGAAGGAACCCATCAAGCTGAACCTCTCAGCTCTCAGTGCTGCAGTGTGTTACCATATCAGTGAGTGTAGCATGTAGAGGAGGAGACGGAGAGTGGATTCCATTTCAAAAATCTCCACTTGGGGACCGCTATCTTTCTTTTCTGCATGATGACACAGAGGAGGGGAGGAAGGATGGATGTCTGTCTGCGGTGTTGGAACAGGCCGTGGCCCTTAGGTGCCCCCTTAGCCCACTCTCTTTAGCCAGCTCACAGCAGATTGTGCTTACTCTCATTTAGTCAGGCCTATTTGTCTTCCATATGAAGCCCAACCTGCTCCAAAGATGTAATTCCATAAAAGCATACAATCAATACACCAGAAACAGTACTCTCATCTATCATTTTTGATAAAAAAAAAAAGGGTGGGAAAGCAAATAGGCAAAATTGTGTGTGTGTGTGTGTGTGTGTGTGTGTGTGTGTGTGTGTGTGTGTGTGTGTGTGTGTGTGTGTGTGTGTGTGTGTGTGTGTGTGTGCATGCATGTTTGAGTATGTGTGTGCTCAGACACAAATATTGCAAATAAGCTGAGGAAGGGCAGGTCAGAGATGCTGGCTCGGTCATGAGTGCTGGCACACACTGGTGCACAGGAGAGCTCTGCCCACTGGATGGCACTGTTATGAGTTATTTCAAAGCAGGAGCAACGATCAATTCATGTGTGGTATACTGTGTCAAAAATGAGGAAATATTAATTTCTTTGCTCCTGGAAACCTTAACATTTCCAGGAAAGATATAAATACAATAACCACACAGACACACATACCCACAGGCGGGCCTCATTAATCTCCTCTGTAACAGGACTCTATCCTCTGGCTTCAATATTACAGTAAATGGTGATGCTTATCTGCAAGCAGTCCTGCCCTTGAAATAGGTGCTGTTCCATTCCCAGCTAATTCCACACCCATTAAATGGTTGGCACATTTTTCACAGGTATATAAATTGCTTTAAGCTGCAGCTTACTCTCAGCACATTGAAATACAAACACGGATGTTCTCTCCTTTTTATCTTACTCTGCCCTCTGTCTCCTTAATACTTCCAAACCTCCTCCCCCCACCTCCCCATCCTCCTTCCCACCCCTCCCTGCCACCCCTCCCTTCTCCTTACAAGTGAAATGAGCATGGATTGACTTCAAGCTTGCAGCAAGGTTGAGGTAATAGCTTATTAGCAGCCTATAAACATCAGTCATTTCCATTTAAGCTAAAACTCAAATCTTGTTCTTATCACCAAGACTTGGTTAGGGCTGGAAATCAATGGCACGTTCTAACCAGGTCCAGGACCATGTCTAACCCTGTAGCATTTCATCCGCCTGATCAAGGAAGTGAGGGGAAGCCTCTGCATGCATTCATAAATCAACAGCAAAACAATAACTTGACATGCCATTGTGCTGTACTAATCTTACTGTACATGCTGTAAAGCCAGTAATATCTGAATCTAGAAAACAACAGACGGCGGCCGCTCCTCCAAAGAGAGGGGGTGTAGATCAGCCATTCACATCATACCCCTGCCCACCCAGACCTGACAGCAGAACACCTGCAGCCTCACTGATGAGAGGATGAAATACTTCTCCTCTCTGAACCCTCGCATTCTCTCATCCATCCATTTATATTCCTCTCTCCCCATGTGCCCCCAGCCACAGAGCAGCTGGCCAGTTATTTGTGACCTGCCAGTCTGCGGGTGTAACAAGGTTTCGACGCAATTAAGAATACATTTCCCAGGTACCTACGCAACAAATCACAAGCTTGAGTCCCTCGATACACACACACATAAACTTTGCCTCACTAGTCACACAAATCAAACGCTACACAAATGGCAACATGAAATACCTAATCATTGTTGGAGGAGAAAAGGCAATTATTAATCGATTCCATTTGTGTTGGGCTGAAAGGGGTTCAAACAGTCCCATTCTTTAGAGGAAATATTTGCCATGGCTGTGCAGCTTGGGTGGCGTAATCACCACCTATTATGTGTGTTGATTTGAAAGTAAGAAGCAAAGTGGTCAAATACATCACAGGCAACCATTATTGTGTCAATTCGCAGCCAGAAAAACAATCCATTTTATGCGATAAATTATAAGCACGCACAAAAGCATGGGGAACTTTTCTCAACATGTTGATTTTACAATCTCGGTGGAGAAGAGAGGCTGGTGGGAAGAATGTGTTTTGGTTTAACAGAGAAATGGTACACTGTCATATCTGAATTACAACCTAGAGTTTTCCTGTCCACGCCGCTCTTCAAACCAAGGTGCAGTAAAAGGAAAACAAGCCAAGATAGAGGGTTATTTACAATTATTAGATCTCACCTTTTTTTTGTCTTCATTTTGTTTCAGAAAGTTTGACAGCCTTGCCTCTTTTATTATTCATGTAATGAGAGGATCCAGGGCCAGCTCATTTCAAGTTGTATGAATCTGAATTTAGCCAGCTCATTTGAAGCTTCACATTTGTAATTTTAAGTTTCTCTAGACATAAAAATATCTCCTTCAATAAACTTCCTCCTATTACTTTTGTCTGTTTCACCAAGAGAAGCTTTATTGCACTTTTGATAAACAATACATAAGCTATATGCAGATGATTAGATATCTTTTACGGCTATAAACAGCTGTAAAATAGTTATGTTTTTAATGTTTCAATAAAAACTGATGCCAGAGAAGAAGACAAGCTTTTATGTCTTGTCATATCATCAGATCATAAACACTTAAGAAGCTAAGGACACTGTTATTCACAAAGTTTATTGGACAGCATTAGGTATAAAAAGAGGCATTAAAAGTGTTTTTTAAAAAAGCCATTCATAAATTCAACCTAAGATGTATCAATTTTCTCTATTTTTGATCAACTTTTTGGAAAGAAAAGTAAGCATCAAGAATTCCACGGCCAATAATTTCTGGCAACAGTAAACTGCAAGCAGCACACAACATTGAAAATGACAGTGTAATCAGAGAGCTCATATGTGGACGTAGCGTCGGTGACGTCACCAATCAATTTGTGCATTACCATTCTGAAGCATCAAGCTTGGCATTATGCCTGTCATTGTCTTGGTTTTCTGGAGCCAAAAATGACCATATTTGGTTGAGAGGGTGGTACTAAGGAGGTGCGAGGGGGGAATCTGACTGATAGCCCCTAACAGGCCGCTGTGGAAGCGGCACAAGGTGCCCACCTCCCACAGCATACCCTGCTTTATCGTCTGTTTCACTCTAAATGGGGCCATGATTTACAAAATGAGCATCATGGTGCATTGAATAAAACTTGAAACCAGTGACTGAGACTGGGATGATAGGTTATAATAACGTAATCATTCAAGTCATTTTCCCATAGACTTCCATACAATCGGACTTCTTTTTGCACTGGTCCCCTGCTGGTCATAAGAAATAATGCAGGCATAAGGCACTGCTCCACTGGCTTCACTTTTCAGACTTGGAAGCTACGTCCCCATCTGTTTTACAGTCTGTGGTCTTCTCTCTTATTTCACTCACATCCTACTCCTCAGATTTGCTTGTCTGGAGCTAATCACTTAGCATATGAGCACATCAACATTAAATTCAGGGACTGTCTGCAGAGAGCAATAATCACAACAAGCATTAATAATGAACCAGAGAAAACCATGTCAGTTGTCTGAAATAATCTATGAACATCAATACGCTATCCAGCATCCACGTCATCCAGATGACAGGTATTGTTTACACAGACTATACATGTCTACATGCTTCCAACACAATCTCAGCTCTTGCTGATGCTCGCCTAGTGTCACATCATAATTTGCTGTTGGTTGATTAAACTTGCCATTATTTATGTTAATTGCAGGATGGATGATTTCCTTTTAAACTCTGCTGTTTCCTGGTTGGCAATTTTCTGGAGTCTACTTAACCAAACTATTAAGAAAATCAAATTCTTTCTTTTATTATTGTTAAGAAAATGCACACTAAACCACTTTCAAATTGTACTGCCTGCAGTGAAAGATCCCCCTGATTACTGATTACACATTGTGCTCCATGCAATTTCAAGAAGCAAGTTTCCCTGGATTTAAAAATGTTTTATTTTTATTTTTCTGTTTTTGTTTTTTGTTTTTTTTTCCTGCTGCAGGGCAGATGTGTACATTTACAGCTGATATTTTCTGTCTAACACTGTGAATGATACACCACTCACAATAGTGCTGTCATAGCTTGAAGCACACAAAAGAGCACACTGATCATCTGTATGAACCGGAAAGGGTTTGGATCCATCTCTCCTCCTCTTCAACCCCTCCCTTCCCCAGCTATTCTGAACAACACAGTTATCTCTACCCAGTGCGCTTTTGTACTCTAAGAAGCACATAATAAGCAAGTATGCTCCATTTATGTACATGTGAGGGTTTGTGTGTGCACGTGTGTCTGTGTGTGCCATTCTCACAATCCAGACATAGCGCAGAGGCAAAGGGGGGGGGGGGCAAGTTCGACATCTGCAAATTGAATTCTGCCCAAACGTGACAGTGATGAAGTGTTGTTCATAGCAGCCGTGATTGTCTCTATCTTCACTCCTGTCCGTGAGTATTACAGCATGCCTGCCCGCTCCACATGCCGCAACCCCAGCACCAGCTAGCTCATCTATTAATGACAGTATTGTAAAATCAAATTCATGCTAGATGTTCGTTTTATCAGCTGGCGCTGGCAGGAGAATAGGTCTATCTTTGTGTGTCTCCATCCTTCTCGCTGCATGTTTTTCTTTCCTTGTTTCTCCTTGTAAGATCGAGTGTCCTTAGCCCTCAGGCCAGCTTTTAATAATAGGACAGGGTGCAGAGAATTGATCCGGCTTCATAGGCACAAGCTTTTAGGATTATGTCAATAATAAAACAAACTTTGGCCTTTCCCTATCCTGCATTTCTCTTCAGGCGAGCAGAGGACCTGTGTGCTGCTCTGTGACTCTCTTTGTGGCTTATATCTTTCAACAGAAGACAAAAGGAGGAGGAGGACAGAGGATGGAAAGGAGGAGAAGGTGTGGTTACATGGCGAGATAAAAAGAATTTAGGAAGAAAACCTAGGCGCCAGTATCTCAGCAGACGTACCTTTCTCCTACAGGGTGTAAAAGAGCATCAGGGAAGCAGAGTAAGTGAGGGGGAACGAAGTCAACAGCAAAGAGCGATGGAGGGCAGGTCCTGGAGAGAGGAGTGAAACGCAAGCTCAAAATAGAGGTCATGTCGAATAAAGAAGTGATTGATCAAATGGGGAAAGCGAAGAACGGAAGCATAGGAAACATGGTTTGGAGCTTACATATGTTCAACAGCAGTGCTGGATGCCCTCCAGGTGTGCTGAAAATAGAGCAGCAGAGGAAGGATTTCAATGCCCGCTCTTCAAACAAACACTTGAAAAGGTAAAGTGGAAAAATATGGCTGCCCATATCCAGTTCCTTGGAAATCAATGCTCTCTGAAGTTTGGGTAACAACAAATAGTATACAGTCTCCTATAAAAGCATATGGGAGATCCTTCTTTCTCCATTCTTTTCTTTTCTGTGGGTGGTTTTTTTTTTTTTGTTTTTTTTGCTTTTGGTTTTTGACACAGAAGCACTCAGGCCCAAGCTTCCTCCTGCGATATGTGCTGTACTGCTCTCATTCCTCTTTTCCTCCGCGCCTCCACATCTCACTAAATGGCAGGCGAACACAGACAAGACTCAGCTGGTTGACTGACTCCTTCAGTTCACACCAACAATGGCTGGCAGTGGGAGACAGGGCTGCTTCGATGGATATAGCCTTCCATAAACTAGAATAATTTCACTCTTTCTTTCTCTCTCTCTCTCCCTTTCTCTATACGTCTGTTCCTTTTTCTCTCTTAGCAGAGAGTGCTGCTGCTGTCACAGGCTGAGTGATGTAAGAGTGAACTTGCACTGACCTCTCTTTTGGTAATAAGGATGGAGAGACAGAGCCTTCATCATGACAAGCAGTGAGGGAAGCGGAGACAGACTGTGTTTTGTGTGTGTGTGTGTGTGTGTGTGTGTGTGTGTGTGTGTGTGTGTGTGTGTGTGTGTGTGTGTGTGTGTGTGTGTGCGCGCGCGTGTGTGTGTGTGTGTGTTTGTGTGTGTGTGTGTGTGCGTGTGTGCATGTGTGCGTGGGGGTTATACAGCTTTCTTAAAAATGGGTGGCAGCGGCAGTCCCTACATCATAGTTTCTGAAGGTTAAGCAAAAATGTCTCTAAATTTCATCATTCTCAGCCAAAGTGAGAGGACAAAACAAAGAGACACAAAGCTCTCAGTGCCTGCAAACTTCTGAGATTTAGGGAAAAAGTCACACCAGAGCAATGAGCATCCTGGGTAATTCTTGATGAGGACGGTTGCCATGGTGAGGTCTAGGCAGTCCAATCTGTCTCTGTGTCTGACATTAGAGTACTCAGGGCTTTGGGGTGCCCTGGTGGGAGAAAAGCTACTTAACATTAACGGAAGGCCCTCAACCTTGCCACTCTGCCTTTCACCTTAATTTGACTGAGTAGTGTTCAGCTGTTTGTTGAAATGCACAGAATATACATAGTGTGTACTGACCAGGCAGGCTGAGGGACTGAGCATGAGGGTACTTGAGGCCAACAAAGGCAAACACTTGTGTGTTTCTGTGTCCCCTCTTACAGCCTCCTGCCCTTCAGCGAGCGGACCAAAATGAACGAGAAAACCAGCACTTTCTGGCTGACACATCTCTGTGGATTAAATGGGATTTACAGAGTATCTGCACTAAAGAAACAGTTGGACATTTTGGGAAATTAACTATAATTTAATTGGCTGACGCTGAGGCCAGCGGCCAGTTAGCTTAGCTTGGCTCCGTCCAAGCATAATCATTCCTTTGAACCTTTTGGACAGAGCCAGGCGCAAGTGAGGATGCACCCAAATCTGAAGATGTTGCCAACTCAGGAAACCACAAATAACGTGCTTTCCTGAGTTGGCAACTGGCCTGGCTAAATGCTAAAATGCTCACGGTGACTTCTACGTTTGCTTATGAACTTTTGAACTTCTTCCTTCCGTGAGATGTGTGAGGCCCTTCTGTTGTTTCTGTCACAGTTGTGGCTGCAGAGACCCACTCAGCTCAAAACATTTCAAAACTTTGAGGAGTGCAGTGGGACAGTGGCAGATGGACTCGTTATGATGGGACAGAGAGGGGTCAAACAAAGAAGTTGAACCGAGAGCAGATTGTTGACTTTCACAGGTGAGGATGTAACAACTACGCATATATCAACAACCACTGCAATGCACATAGCAACATAGCATCGTGTGGGCATGCAAGGTGTGCAATAACAGTGCAGCTCCCACCACCTCTACCACTACCCATATACCTCTTACATTAAGACGAGGATACACACAGTGAATCCTAAAATTACCACTAGGCAACCACTTGTTTTAAAATATCAGAGCAGTAAGGGTTGACTTAAGTAGTGCCTGCAATAAGTGACTACAGTTAGGTGGTCAGAATCAGATACCAAGTTTAAAGTAAAATGCTGTGCACATCCCTGCATTATACAAAACACAAAAGGGCAGATAAATTCAGCACTTAGTTTACTTTTATTACTTGAAGGACATGTACACACCATTAACACATTATGCCTGAGTTGTGATATTGAGAGAGGCTACTGGCCGGAGAGGCATTTGGTAGGAAAGGGTGATTATGACAATGGATGGGAGAGACATGAGCTGATATCACTGTGTTCATGTTATTCCAACAACATCATAATTATCTCGCTCCAGAACCATCATTGCAACTGACCAATTACGCTGTTTTGATGTCAAAGCTTTCCCACTTTGGGAAAAAGACCAGAAAAAAACGCACATGGGAGAGCTGTTCTAACGTGGTTAACGCCAATGCAACATTTACCAAATTTAATGTGACTTCTGGTATAACCTACGTCCTCTTCCAGTCTTCTATCCAAATACAGATACAGGGACAGATAATTTTGTTGGCTGAACAGATACAGATAATGACGTCTCTGTGTCTCTTGTCTCTAATCACAAGGTTCCAAGGGTACTTGTCTATCAGCCCTGATGCACACACCACCACCACAAAGACATTTGACTAAAAGCCAGCTGTTGGTTTGTGAGTGCAAACAGCTAATCAGTGGCTCAACCACATACTGGGAGGTGCATTTTCATCATTTACCTGGCAGACACTGAGGACAGTAAGGAAATTTATGTTCATTGACACTATGCTTTGTATGGTGGAGTACCAAACACCATATCCTTGTACTCACCTAAGTCCCTGACTGCTGCATATAAAAGCCGTTGTTCAAATAATGGCAGTCTGGTCACTAATTGAGGCTGGGTAGAAAGAAAAAAAACATACCTGCAGCCTTAGCAGCTCTTACATGGTAAAATTCAAGCATAATGTACAATTCCACATCACTAATTCCATCAGCACAATGGAGCCAGCTGCATTCATGTGCATCCAGGGCTACATTTTTTAACCAAATGAATGTTAATATAGTTAAAAATGTTTAAATGGGGTTAGAAATGGCAGGTATGGTTGAAATGCCAGTTAAAAGTATATTAAAATGTGTTTAAAATGTGTAAGTATGTAAAAAATGTTTGATCATAGTGTGTTTGATATGTACATGAGTCAGCACATGTAACTGGCCAAACAGCCTAACTGCTGCTGTTTTTTCAGCACTCCATGCTCCACCTGCTTAATTTTGCAAAGAAGAATAATTTTGTTTTTGTTAGGATTTATACTTGACTTATTTCTTTTTATATTAATCACCTGTCTGAGGTTTTTTGCATTTAAAGTTAAGTCGTGGGGTCGTATTTTATTACATGGAAATTCATGCTAGAACTAACTGATGAAAAGGGGATAAATAAGATTAAAATACAAGGAAAAAGAAACTTAACAAGATTTATGTATTTTATTCATACTTTCTAAAATCTATTTGGAGGCACTGCCAGTTATTTTAGTTGATTATAGATAACATAGCTGCATGGGATGGGTGTTGCACATGGTAGTTTAATATTGATCACGAGAAATGGAAAGTGAAAGGACTGGAATTAATTTGTCAATGAACAAGATCTTTCTGTTTTCAGAATGGTGAGTGTGGCATGACTCCATTGTACTGGTGGAAGTAGTGCTAGAAATGTACATAATACTGAATACTGAATAGGGGAAAAATGGAATAAAACACGGTCTCTAATGTGAATCTGTTGCAAACAAAAGCCTGGTTCTCTGCTATTGAGGTAATCAAAGGCCACTGTCTGAGAATTTCACTGTATGAGAGTGTTTTCAACCTCGTCATCTAACTCATCCAAGTAACTACAAAAAAGATGTGGCTGATGAAAATTTGAAATATCTGCTAAGTGTGAAAGAACTTATGCTGTCCTCACTTGTCCCTCACCTAACTCTTGTTGCAGTGAAAGGAGCCTGAATGGCATGAACACACACACATCATGAAAGCTTTTTTTTTTTTGGCACACTTCCACTGGTCAACAGTAAAGAGAGTGAATGGGTGGGACTGACCTTTTCAGATACACTAAATACCTGAGGCTTGCTGATGCACATGCTTGTGTCCTTTGTGTGTGTGCATGTGAGACGGAAAGAAAAGGAAAGAGGGGAAGGCGTTTTCACCAGCGGTGCAGCTATCAGCACCAATATGCATCAAGCCTAAAGCAGCCGAGTCCTGATGTCATGAATGACCTTTACAAGATCAGACCTGCCACTTTAGTTACAGATCAGTCCAGGGAGCAGCACAGACACACACCTCACTTTACCGCACTTTACCAGCATGCCTCCATTTTCTACTTTCCCATACATGTCCCACCTGTCAGTGTGTATGTCCCTGCTCATGTGAGTTTATTTGAAATCAAAAATGCTCTTTGCAGCTTTATAATTACAAAAAGGACAAGTGAGCCGAAGAAAGCAGCTGGAAGTCCACTTTATGGTTGTGAGACATTAGCAAAAGATGTACTTTAGTTTAACTGCAAAAGAAATTAATGTTAGAATACTTTCCTTGGAATCTGTTAGAGTGACTGTGCATCTGATTGAAGAAAATGCTCTGAGTGTATTCACTTGAAGTTAAGAAGGGTATGGAATAAGAGCAGTGTCGAGAGTGGATGGCTGCACACTGCTGGGTTTGCCTTAAACGCAGGTGGTACACTCACTTTTATCCAACACACCACTTCACCACCACCGCTCAGCAGCTCTCAACAGTTCTCCGGCTACAGAGGCACACTGCCTTGAGGTATCTTTCAGGGAGCTTTCTGTGATGCTCATAGAAGATATAAGTCAGGTCTGTTGTGTTGACGAGAGAGTATGGTATGTCTGCAACAAGTTCACCAACAATACATAGCCCACGGGGGATGAGAGAGTGGAGATGAAAAGAGACGGATATCAGACGGAGGAACAAACTCACAACTTTTCGTCTTCCTGAAAATAGCATGTGTCGAGTGAGTGACGCAGTGGCCTTTGAGACGAGCATACATCCCCCCCTGAGAGTGAGAGAAGACAGGGAAGGAGGTGGGGGAGGATCAGAGGAGGCTGGAGCTGTGCTCTGCAGCCTAGCTGGTTGACAGGTCATTGCCTCTGCAGGCTCAGAGTTGCACACTGTTTCATCCCCATTTAAGCCTAATCGCAAACATTGGGTCGGCCGATTTCATTTTCACATTTCCAAAAATCTTGTGAGAGAAACAAAGACTGAATTAAATTTTATCTTCCCTCTTTTCATATGCTGAGCCTGAACTAGCATAGATTGAAAATCCTATTAGAACCGCTACAGCCAACAAACTTGTAAAGAGCCATGAAACCGAGAGACCTCGCTAATGATGTGAGATTGCGGTGCTATTTAATCATAACGATGATGAAAAAAAAGCACTTTTCTTTGGATGCACATTGCACATATAAAAACATGATGGCAAACAGCTAGAAACCAACAAAGCCTTATTAAAGTCTTAAAATTATCCCCTCTATTGTCTTTAAGATGTTTTGAAGAAAAGGTCCCTGAGGTCTTTTCTTTGCATTGCAATAGAAAGTCATAATCCTGTGATCTGTAAGCAGTTCACATCACAATTACGCACAAGTGATCTCCTGTTAAGAGTCTACTATTGTGTCCCAAGGGCAAATTTACATGGCATCTTCCATCAGTACTCATCACTTTACCAATCGCAGCAAAGGATGTTATCATCTGAGGACTGTCTCTCTCTCGCTCCCTCCTCCCTGTCTCAGTCATTAGCATAAGCTATGCAAAGCAGTGTTTACCGCATATGACATCAGCTGTGATAGCAGTGAAACTGATTGCTATTTCAAGCTCTGTAGTAGGTTCCTGTGGGTAATTTGTGTGACTTTCTCAGCAGCTGATTTTGATGAAGTGGTTGCTGTCTGGACCAGAGGACGACAGCTGCAGAATGTGGAATAGCAAACTGGTGACCTGCCAGTGATACAGCGCCTCACATCTGTACTGTGTGTGAGAGCCTTTACTCAGTGAGTATGCTGCATAGTTCTGGAAACCAGCTGCTAATTGATGTGTGGAGGATCTAAGACTAACCAACCCAAGGATCAGGTGGCTTTTAAGGATGAAAGATGGTGCGATCATATGTTCAAATAGTGACGTGGTAGTCGATTGACCATTGTTTTCTAAAGAAGAATATAAAATCTAATTAAAATATTTCATTTGCATTCATTGTTTTTTGGCCTCTTGGATTAAGTGTATAAAGCTGTAAACACAACACTGACACATAATCAAGCTACTATTCTAAGATGGAGCAACATTAGTAGTAATATGGAATCATATTTCTGGCTCAAGTCCAATATTCACTCTCCTTTCAGCTGTTTTTGGTCTCCACCAGCTCCTGATGGAAATATCTGGCTCTTAAGCTGCAAAATGCTCCGCTATGTTCCTTAGCTGGACGCTAACTTTGTTTATATGCCGCTTGGTGGTCAGCAGGTACCGTACATTGGATTTCTAAGAGCTTTTTCATTGGAAACAGCTGCCCACGAGTAATGAGGTTGATGGTGAGACTAAATCAAAACTGTAAAGTTGTGGGCCATAAAACCAAAATGATGAGCAAAATGCTACAACTCTCCAGGAGAATTGAGGTTGCTAGTCTCTATGAGCAACACCCTTTATGTAGTCACTGGATCAATTGTTAGTATAAAATATTGAAATACATAAGCCTCCTCATACTCCACCTGAATGCCAACACAGCTATTAGCATTTACTCTCAAATCAACACAACATTTTTTACTAAGAAACAAAGTCCTCTTCAACCAAATTATGTGAATGAGGCAGAGTCTATGCTGGATTGGGGGGGGGGGGGGGGGGTATTAAATTCAATGTAATAGCACCTGGGAATTGTCAGCACTGCAGCAGCCAACTTAAATATTTTATCAACCGTTAAAGTCAGTCAGCTGGTGTCTGGTAATGTGTGTTTGGGCGTTCACTAACCCCAAAGCCTTGATCATAAAAAGCACGTGAGATGAAAATAAAACTCAAACTACACTTTTAATGAACCAGCTGCATTTTCATTATGTGCCAGTGTTTTTTGTTTGTTTGTTTTTTAAATTTATAACACAGCTTGGAAATATTTTATGAGCAGTGTTTACATGTCAAAAGAATAGACCGCTCACAAATCCCCAGTGTGTCAAGCTACACCAATAACTCTAACGCTATGCAAATGAGCTGACAGGAAGTTGAGATTCCAGAGAGAAAATGCAAACAAAATAAAATATAAAGTTGCCATAAGCGCAGGTTACAGAGCAGGATAAACAAACTAACAGTCTGAATATAAGCTTGTTTTAACATTTTACAATAGTGCTGCACCTCACAGACAGAATGCATCTGGAACCAAAAAGGCGCCTGGCGTGCCACAGCGTGCCAGCTTCCCCTCATGGCGTTGGTATTCTCTGTGACCCCTGGTGGACTGACACACTTTGGTGCCTCGTGAAAACTGTTATGTGAAGTTTAGACGGTTGAGCATTAATCATTTAAGGAAATATCCCTCCCTTTCTGTGTGTGTGTGCGTGTGTGTGTGTGTGTGTGTGTGTGTGTGTGTGTGTGTGTGTGTGTGCGTGCGTGTGTGTGTGTGCGTGTGTGTGCGTGTGTGTGTGTGCGTGTGTGTGTGTGTGTGTCTTTGCCAAGGGTGCTGTTAGACCTCATTTATTGGAGCAGCAGCAATATTTTGTTGTGCCCCAGTAAGTAAGTAAACAAGTAAATAAATAAATAAATAAATAAATAAATAAATAAATAAATAAGTAAAATCAAGCATATTTTTGATGAAACAGAATCCCTACTGATCTGTGCCCAGGACAAGGCACCGGCTAGAGACGGCTGGCGGTACTGATGAGCAGGGCACGACTGGAGTTTTCCCAATGAGTCCAGCAGCACAAAAAAGTCTGCTTGGTTGTCTCGCTGTATACTGGCCTGCCAGCTCCAGTGTGTGTGTGTGTGTGTGTGTGTGTGTGTGTGTGTGTGTGTGTGTGTGTGTGTGTGGGCAGGGTCATAAATTCATCATATGCAGTCAGTCCATCTTTCTCCTCCACTCATTTAACTTTTCTGCATTTTCACTTTGACATAATGGAGACTTTTGCACATGAACCTGAGACGTGATGCTGCCTTCAAAGCGCTGTGACTTACAAGTTGCTTATGTAAAGCAAATGGAGACCTTGTCCAAACGAAGGCAAATGTGATGTTTGGTTAATTTTATCATCATGCTTTTATTATTTTCATTAGAGCAATGGAAATATTCTGTAGATACAATGCTGCCATAGTATCACTATTTAAGTTGTTATGGTCACTTTGTGTATCTTATAATGAGTCTAATATTCACAGCATATCTTGCTGTTTAGCTGCTAAATGCTCCACTGTGTTCACCAGCTAGTCACTAACTTTGTCAGCTGCTGTGCATCTAGTGTGAAGTGGATTTATTGGAGCTTTTTCACTGAAAACAGCTACCTGCTGTTGATGGAAGTGCCGCTGATGAAAGTGGTGAGAGTGAATAACAACAGTCAAGTTACAGGCCATAAAACCAAAACATTAAGCTACTAGAACTTGAAATGGACTGTATGCTGAGGGAACTGCAGAGTCAGGTGAGAATGACCTGTGGATTTATCGCTATGAGGTAACTCCTTTCACGTACGGTGGTGTGCATTCCTGATCAAGATGCCTTTAACAGTGAATATTTAAATGAACAGAAGCTATCCAGACTTCTCAATAGTACAAAGTGCAAACGCAAAGAAATGCTTTGCCCTTTTGACTCCGAATACCTACTTAGGTTGTGGGTCATTCTGTGGGTCATCCATTCTTTCTGAACTTTCTTGCCTTCACTTCAACTGTTCCAGTTATTTTCCATTTGTTTGGCAGTCTGGAACACCGACAGTATTTTATCGCTTTCTCTCTGTTGGTGGAAATGAACTAACGTGAATCTGACCTCTGGAAAAATAGTGTTTGCACCAGACAGAACAGCTGCAGCAGCAACTTAAGAGTGTATGAAGTTACTTCATAATAAAAAGTTCAGCCCTACAGTAGTGTGGAATAGCAGCTTTAAGGTAGGACAAAAAAATGTTGTGTTTCCAGCAATGCTACCTTGTTTATATGCTTTAATAGTGTAAGAGGTGGTTGTTGAGTGAACTAACTTTGTAGTTCTTGATATACTGTTGCCCTCAAAAATATGTAGCCCATATTTTGCTTTTAATAACAGCAGTAACTGTGGTTTATGTATGGTTTGCAAGGCATGTGACGCAAGTGCAAAGAGCAAAGGGACTTACACTTATACTCTCCTCAGCTGTAGTTGATTCAATAGTCAGTATGTGCAGCAGTCAGGACAGGATCCCTCACTGGCTTCCCACCAACAAACAAAGCCAACTGTGATTGACGGGCCACCAAGCATGAAGCATTTCCCTTTTTCCCCTCTGTGAAGGCTAAATGTCCAAGAAATACATTTCGATTTAATTAGAATTAAAATTTGAAACTGCATCAATCCCACTGAGACTGCATTGTCAACGAAAAACCTTCCGGGACCAAACTCTAGATTCATGTCGGGGGATTGTGCAATTTTCCGCATGTTTGGAACATTATGTAGCCCCCGAGGGTGGAAAGAATGTGGTTTACATGACTGGATTACAGATTGTTTTTTTCAAGACACCAAATTCCAACTGTGGGATTCATTAAGTACCACAACACCATAAAATCACCATACACGCGTATTTCAGAGAGGTGATTTCACATGCAGGTGCATAGATTTAGCCTGATTTAAAATGTGTCCTTACATCTCTAATACACTTGACATCACTAATTACTCCTTAGAGGGTTGCATCAGATGTGCCTCTCAATCAGTCCTGAGGTTGGACGAGATTGTATATGTTAGTATTTACTGTATGTGCATATTGTATGTGCACACACTGTGTATGTATGTGATGATTCATGAGGGCATGCATGAATGTGTGTGTGTGAGCATCCATATGCACGCATACATGCGGCCATGCGGGCCTACGAGCAGGTAATTACTGCACTGTGGTGAAACATCATTATTCACTCATCTGCCCACTAGCACCATCTGTCCTGCTGAGCACCACCTCATACACAATCAGCACCACACCAAGGACAACTCCACCCACACGCACACCATCCATCTCCTGGAGCACTGGCTTATAGGACACCGCTCATCACTTCACCTTTCTCTCCATCTATCCTCTATCACTCTCCTTTTTTTCCACCGTATGCTGTCTATTGCCGTGTATGCATGATGCTAGCAGGTTATTCTGTTGCTCATTAAGTAATTGAATTCAGGACTGTTTTTGCAGAGTTTCATACATCACTCTGATATAGCAGGAGGAAAAGCCATATTTCACGTTGCAGTTTCACCTTTTAGCGTGCATTAGTCCAGATGAGATCATGAACAGTCCACTTGTAAAATTGGCAGCGATGCATCCCAGCTGCTGCTGGTCGACAGCAAATAACTTCGCAAGAAAATATGTGGTTAAAATGACAAGAAAAATGAGGAAGTAGTGATAAAAGTGGGCAGAAACAGCATGGTCAGTAAAGACAAAGTGAGAACTCTGACTTCGGGGGCAAAATGGGCAGCAAGAGGAAAACCACAACTCAAACTCAGTGGGATACTCGTGCATGTATGGAAAATTTGCAGGCTGCAATTAAAATCGTGAGATGACTAAATCTATCCTAATGATGTGCCTTATTATGGGTGTCCATTACTCTGCACTTGCTCCACATGCTCCAGAGGAAAAAAAGGAACTTTAATAGCAATTTGCAGTAATGCACCATGCCATAATTCTGCCTCTGTCTGGTGGCTGCATCGATGGCCGAGTGTAATTGCCGTTTTACTCATAGCTGATGGATTAGAACATAAAGTAACAAGAGAGGAACAATCATGTCAAAGAGATGGATGGATGGGTTCATAGGAGTGAGAGTGTGTGCGTGCGTGCGTGCGTGCGTGCGTGCGTGCGTGCGTGCGTGCGTGCGTGCGTGCGTGCGTGTCCGGGAATGGTAGGGGGTTGGAGAGATAAAGGCATCAAGCGGCAGATTTGGATTGCTTCTGGGAATTTATTCTATTTCCCAACATTCCTCACCCAGTGTCATTCTGATGTACAATGTGAACAAACACGTCGAGCTCACACACACACACACACACACACACACACACACACACACACAAAGAAACCCTTCAACATCAAAAAGAAGTCCTAATTCAAACAGATTTCATAATTTTCCAATTAATCTTGTCATTTTTCAAAGCCAGTGTGGTCAGATAGATCAAGGAGATGGCATTTTTCTAAACTGTTAAATAGGTGTTGGAGTGCCCCCCCCTTCCTATCTCAAAGCCTTGAACTAAAGACTACTCTGCAGCAGAGCTTTTAAGTTTCTTCCCTGTCAAATAAATTTGATTACCAAGGCCTTCCTGCTTTGCTGTTTCCCCGAGGTCAGAAGAGAAAAAACGATGAGGAAAAAAAAGTCAATGCAGTCATAAAATGTCACGCATTCAAGCATCAAGGCCTCATAAGACGCAATATTCAGTATTTTTCAGAATATTCTAGTTGCACAAAGCATTGATAATAAGACAGCTACGCAGAGGCTCATTCATCACTGCCATAGATTATAAAACACTGTAGCAGTTCAAGAAGAAAAGACCCTGAAGCCTTAAAGAACATCACAGTGACTCAATTATTATCTTCTTTTTCAATAAGCTTTAAATATTCTGCCCCAAAAGTAGCGCTCTATGAGATTTCATCACAGTGCAGGTAATTTGTTCTTGCAAAGTCAAACTGAACGATCTTCAGGTTTGTCTGGACCAAGTCTAGACTGACGTCCAGCCTGTCAACCCCCACTTTGTCCTGACGTAGCCAGACGATTAATGCTGCTTTAAAATCTACAGCTAGGTAAATAAATAAGAGGCCGGGGTAAATTAAAACTCTGATGCAATTACACCACCACTTCCAGTTAACCCCCTGGCAATTAACAAGCTGTCAGCTGGGATGGATAGGAATGTGCATGGCAGTGCGGGAGTGTGTATTTGTGAGTTTGTGCACATGCTTGTGTGAGTGTATGCGTATCCAGCTGGCCGTATAACACCCCACTGCTGATGCAAACTCAATACATTTAATTAAACTGCACAGAAACTCTATCAGAATACTGAGAAGAAACAGCAGGGTGCCAGCACAAGGGAAAGGTACTCCTTCGAGGTCAAAGGTCACGAGTTGAATTTTGTTAATACATGAATAAGAATTTTCAACAGCAGCCTGATAGAAATACACTTCGAATGGGATCAATGCAGGCTTTGGAATGACAAGAAAAAAGATTGAATGGAATAGAGAAAGAAACAATCACAGGTTCAGATTCAACGAGAGCCAAGGATGAGTTAGAATCATAGAATAGCGCTGATGCTCCGGCAATAGTCTTTTGTAATACATCAAAGGCTGCAGCTATTTGGCGAGAGAAAAGGAGAGAATGAGGGAAAAAAAAGAGTGGAATACAGAGAAAGGGGAGATGAGAGCAAAGTCTTGGCTTGGTTTCAGACACCCTGCAGTGTGTGTGTGTGTGTGTGTGTGTGTGTGTGTGTGTGTGTGTGTGTGTGTGTGTGTGTGTGTGTGTGTGTGTGTGTGTGTGTGTTTGTGTGAGTGCACACACCCATCCCTGGGGCCTAGCTTTAAGGACCCATTAAAAGCCAGCTACGAGCCAGGCTGACCTCCTTGCACTCTTAACGATTTTTGATGCCAGTGGAAAAAAAGCAAAACATATCATTCCCCCCCTCACAGCCATATTGCTATCATAGCACTTTAATGAAAAAGAATGCAGGGTACTGTCCCAGAGGTCCCAGACAGATAGAAAGGTTAGAGTCTAGAGTTTAGGGGGAATTAGAGGGAGGGAGAGGCTCACAGGACATGGATGATGGCATAGGACAACATCAGCCTCCTTTGGGAAGTCCAAGACAATATTTGACCTCCTCAGGCCAATGTTAAACACTGTCCAAACCAATGTCAAATGCCATTCGACACGCTTGCACGTACTGGCTGTATGTACACACGTTCACACGCAATCAGTCGTGAGTACAGCCATGCGGGGAGGCGCAGATCAATCGAGCATCAAGTGCAAGCACAAGCTATTTGCAAAACTCTCTCTAGCATGGAAGGTAGGCAAACACAAGAAGTATGTCCTCCTTTATAATGTGCATGCAGACGTGCAAAAGCGCACACGCAAGCACACACACACACACACACAAACACACATTCTCTGAACCCAGTATCTCGTCCAATCAAAGCAAAGCTAATTACTGTGTTTCAGTGGTGTTATTCCAGCGTGGAAGTAGCTCGCCTGTTGATGGCATCTAGGCTTAAATTACTGCTTTAATTACTGATGCTAATGTTTTCCCTGCTATTAAACATTTATGCAAAGTGGCATCCGGAGATGTTCAATCCTTATCTTCACAGATCCCTGGGGGCTGAGGGGCTTGAGGGGAGAGGAGGGTAGGCCAGGGACTGAGGTGGGAAAGCGCCATCACTGCAATTCCAGCCATGCCTCCACGGAGGTTCGTTGTAAAACACCGGCGCTGGCCTTTGGCTTCAGGCCCAGGGAGAGAAACATGACTTTAGAAGTGTGCACCTTCGCAAGCATATATATGTCCTCCGTAGTAGAAAGGAAATTAGACACACTGGGTGGGAGAGCAGAGAGGTTTTGTGGGGTGTTGGCTTCAGCTGAGGGCAGCAAGATAAAGGGCAAAGAAAAAACGTGAGGTGGGAGGTGGAGGAATAGAAGAGGAAGAGGGTGGATGAGTAACTTACTGTAACTACAGTGTCAGATGTAACAGGAATGTGCTACAAAGTGATGCATTGCTATCATTCCACTACCTGGCTGTAACTAGAAATGTAACAAATTACTTTTTCAAGAATGCAATGACAGTTACTGAAATTAAAATGGGCTGGTTAAGAGCTACTTTTGTCTTAGGTAAAAATAATGGAAGATTGCAAAATGCAAAAGTTACTTTCCCAAGTAACTAATTACTTTTGCATGCAGTAATTGGTGAAATGAATCAGTTATTTTTGAGAGAAGTAACTCGTAACTGTAACTAATGTAATCTGCACAACACTGATAATGCTGGTGGAAAAGAGGCATGTGAGAGGGAGTGAGAGAAAAGGAAAGAGCAGAGAGGGAATAAAAGGACAGAGATAGTGCCAGAAACAAAACCATAATTATAGTAAGCCTGCTATGAGCACAGTAAACTCTAATCAGAGTTTTACAGACAACTTATCTTGGCCGTAGGTCTCCCATAGTGATACTCTGGCTAAATCAATAACTCTGGGATTCAATTACTGTCCCCTACTGTTCACTGTACTCATCCTCTTCGCTCTCTTTCACTCGGTCTCTGCATAAGGAATACAGCCAAATGAATTAATCAGGGTGACATTGTAGCTCAGTGAGAACATAAAAAAAAACTACCCACGTGGAGTGCTGTGGCAAATTTGACAAACTTGATAAATGCATGCAGACACTTCAATTCTCTAGATATCTTGTTTGCAACATATTTATTTCTTACTCCTCCCTGTGAAAACAAAAACAAAAACAGCCAATGCTGTCTGAATAAAATATGAAAACTCCCCTGGACAAACTGCTTGCAGGGATATCAGTACAAAACAGTTGACATAAACCACTAAGAACAGCAGAAAACACTGGTGTCCTTACAACAACCTCTCAATTGTTTCATTTCATTTGGATCAATTTTAGGAAAAACCTGGTTGCTTTTCCAGAGTTCATGTCCATTGTGTCTGTGGTACATGGTGTCTGTGTGTTCTTGATGCAGATATCTCTGCTTTCAAAGCGCATGCTCTCAGATGATGAGATGTTATATAGAGTAGATCATGTACAGATAGTGAGACAAAGCAAGCAATCTGCATTTGAATATATATGTATAATATATATACATTTTTAGCCTTGCTCGTGGTTGGCCCAGTAAGGTGTCAGTTGGTGGGTCCACCACTGAAATATCTCACTATATGGATCACCATAAAATGATATTTGTGCCTCCCTGAGGATGAATTGTGATATTGTGATAACTGACTATGCATTCATCGAGCTGCATCATCAGATCAAAATCTTAATTTGCCCAATAGGCCTTATCTGGTTTATAACCAGATACCTGCAAAAATAAAGGCATCAGTTATTGTAAGCCAAACAAGATGGTGAGCATGTTAAGTATCTTACCCGCTATAGTCAACATGTTAGCATTGTCAATGCGAGCATTAAGACTTTTTAAAAAGCTCAAGCTCAAAGCATTGCTGATGGAACTACCATGTCACAAAGCTGCTAGCATAGCTGAGGACTATGACTGTGTGTTCAGACAGAACGTGAATTTGTCCACTCAATGGAACAACACGATTAGGCCCATATTTGCCTTGGGGGGTGCAAATGATGCGACTGTGCGAGTTGAAAATGTGACCAAAAACATTGCGCTTATCCCAGAGCCTCATGAATCACAAAAATACAGAGAGGGAAAGAGAGACTGAGGCGAAATGAAGAACTAGAGCATCGGGTGAGTGCTGAGTTCAGCTGAGCTGAACACCGACACACTCCCACACAGGCTGGTGAGTCTGTTGATAGCTAAGTTACAGCTAACGTCTGTACAGATGGTGCATTGGCTGCTTGGGGCGAACGTATACTGGACAAACAGTCCAGCGGTTGAATTCACACTACTGACACAAAATGCCCTTCGCTTCCTGTCTGAACACACTATGACCTCATTTTTAGAATTGGGATTTTATATGTTGTGTGTTTGCGGATGCACAAACTGTCACAGTAAGCATAACTCAGTGAAATACAGCCTGAGCCAGCACATTCTCTCTTTCTTTTTCCAACGCTGTATTTTTGTCTTCAGCCAAGCTTTGTCTGTATAACAGCACCACTTACTGGCAGCATTTTGATGCATAAGAATAAATTAGCAGTATTAACTACATATTGGAAGTCGCTGTAGGGATAACATTACAGCATTTAATGCTCCCCTCAATGTGAAGTTAAATTTTGACATTAGTATTCAGGATTTGTTAGCTTAATTAGGAGTTGAACCATATAATTATCAAATCATTTAAATATACCACTTTGAATAGTGTTTTATTCCACTCACCACAGGGAGGACTCAGGTACACGCTGAGAAATCTCTTAAATTCCTCAATCATTCTCTCCATCACCTCCCTGAGCCCCTACTAATGTTTCTTCTCTGCCCAAGGAGCAGGCTTCCCTGAATCTTACTGCTTGTTGTTGCTCAGTTGAGAACGTGGTTTCATTTTCTCGAACACAGCTTCACATCACTCTGCGCGTACATTTACAATGACATGAGCACAAATGTACACTGTATGGTAGCATGATAGATAATAGAATTCCACTGTGTGTGTGTGTGTGTGTGTGTGTGTGTGTGTGTGTGTGTGTGTGTGTGTGTGTGTGTGTGTGTGTGTGTGTGTGTGTGTGTACACCGAAAGGCTATTTCAGACCCAACAAAAACAGAGAATTGTGCTGACAGAGAGGAAATCTCTTTTGTGTTGGGCTGAAACAAAGTTTGTTTCCGTGAGCCTCAGGAACCGCTGAGTACAGAAGGAGGAGCCTCTCTCAGAGCCTGAAGCATGCATAGCCACAGTGTCCTCCCTGCCTGTATCCATTCCTCCTTACCTAAACAACACATGTGCATTTACAGTGACACGACAAGGGAATCTAGTCCAGTCCTGTCTTGCCTGGCTCGACAAAGGGTCCACACTCTGCTCAGCTCTGCACAGTGTGGCAAATAAACAGTGCCTCCTGCGCTCTCACTCTCACCCCATTTCCATCTGGTATTAAAATGAATCCAGATACATTATCTGGACAATAAGCGATACGATCTTGCCTTTGCCTTTTCACCTGGTATTTTTAAATGCGTCCTCATTATTCTCATTGAGATCAGATCTCTGTCCCTTAGAGCAAAACCTGAGCGAGTCATTTGAGGTGGCCACAAATCAGCACCAGACTCCCTTAAAAAAACACAGTTTTGTGAGCTGTTGAGATAAAGGAAACTTTGCAAAAATCTTTTAATGACAAAATCTTTGTCCCCTTCTGGTAAATGTGTTTTGACAAATGCAACACATTATGTCACTCCTTTCTTGGTGCAAAAAGGATTGTGTCACTGTGTTGCAGTGCTGATGTGTAGGCCATTCTGTGACCAGATAAATGATATGTCTGCACAGATGAGTGCAACACACACTGTCTCACACACGCTTACCGTATCATTCATTCCGTACCCATATCGCTTTCATTTTTCACACCGTTCTGTTAAATAACATGTCTTTTTGCAATGTTATGATAGAGGACAGACAAACGTATATTCGGTAATTCGAGGCGTGTTTCTTTCAGCTGTCTCACTTGCTTGCTCTCTACATTTGAACAACAACCTATAGTCTATGTTTTGCTGGGATCAGACTACACAGACCTAGCTCACTTTTGAGACAAATTTGTCACGGCCGTCGAATTACCAGCGTCATGGCTAATTATGAACTACAATGGGGAGTGTACACCCGTTTAGTTTGCTGAACGACCTCTTGTGAGGCAGCTGGAACACCCTAAAACACCCAGACGAAAACTCCAGCATGTCAGAATTTTTTGTCTTGCCATGGCTTGTGACGTGTTTCTTTGCACTGACCAGGCAACAGTTTATGATACTGTGATTGTTAATCTTGACATGGTGGCCATCATCAGTGACAAAAATATGGCATCATAAGCTTGGTCCTGGCATTAGCTAAAAACAAACATCTGTCTCAATGTTCTGTTGTGTACGGATGCCAGAATGTTGTCAGGATTGCGTTTACACCTACCTAATTTCTGAACATAGTGCCAGCCAGTACACGGACAGATTGAGATCCAATGGCCAAACCACCTCAAAAAGTGATCAGGAATCCATTGTGACTAGGGCTGTCAGTTTAACGCGTTAATTAGATTACTTAATTACGCTGCAAATTAATGCGCTATAAAAATTAACGCAATTAATCATGAGTGGCAAGTCAATGCGCAAGCATTTTAAATTTGGCCCTTTGAGTGACCCGTAGGCTGCAGTGGCAGGTTGCATCCTACCTGCGCCACTAGTCAAAAGCAGGGTGACAACAGACGTGGATGCGACACCGGAGAGCGAGGCAAGCCTACTTGGACCTTTGAACGGCAAGTTTATTTATAAAAAGAACAAAGACGGGACTATTAACAAGAACGCAGTGATTTGTAGCTTGTGTAAAAAAGAATTTTCCTATCACCGTAGCAGCTCCAGCCTGAATTATCATTTAAACGCTAAACATGTAGTTGCTGCTAGTGCCGCTAGTGCTACCTTGAGCTCACTCCACCAACCCACACTTGCTGAGTTAGGAAAACGAATGAGCAAAGCCGCGACAGAAAAACTGACAAACTCAATCGCAAAGTGGGTTGCTGCTGATTGCAGGCCGATTTAATCGTGGAAGACGAGGGCCTAAAAGAGGCGTTTCAGATAGCGTCATCTGACTCTAATTTCCAGCTACCGTCGAGAACTACAGTGATGAAAAGAATTCACCAGCTGTAATGTGAATGCCAGTGAATTGTAATGTCCTAGAATTCAAATTCTTTATTTGGGGACCTTTAGCAGATACGAGATTAAAATGCGATTAATTAGATTAATTAATTACAAATCCTGTGATTAATTACATTAATTTTTTTAATCGCCTGACAGCACTAATTGTGACCACACTGAACACAATAGTTAATGCAATTGGGTTTTCAATCCCCATACAACAACTCCATCCATCCATCCATCCATTATCTTCCGCTCATCCGGGGCCGGGTTGCGGGGGGAGCAGTCTGAGCAGGGACGCCCAGACTTCCCTCTCCCCGGACACTTCCTCCAACTCTTCCGGGGGGATCCCGAGGCGTTCCCAGGCCAGCCGAGTGACGTAGTCACCCCAGCGTGTCCTGGGTCTTCCCCGGGGCCTCCCCCCGGTGGGACATGCCTGGAACACCTCCCTAGGGAGGCGTCCAGGGGGCATCCGATAGAGATGCCCGAGCCACCTCAGCTGACTCCTCTCGATGCGGAGGAGCAGCGACTCTACTCTGAGCTCCTCCCGGGTGACAGAGCTCCTCACCCTATCTCTAAGGGAGCGCTCCGCCACCCTGCGGAGGAAACTCATTTCAGCCGCTTGTATCCGGGACCTCGTTCTTTCGGTCATGACCCAAAGTTCATGACCATAGGTGAGGGTAGGAACGTAGATTGACCGGTAAATTGAGAGCTTCGCCTTTCGGCTCAGCTCCTTCTTCACCACGACAGACCGATACAGCGACCGCATTACTGCAGCCGCTGCACCGATCCGCCTGTCAATCTCACGTTCCATCCTTCCCTCACTCGTGAACAGGATCCCAAGATACTTAAACTCCTCCACTTGAGGCAGGAACTCTCCTCCAACCTGAAGGGAGCAAGCCACCTTTTTCCGGTCGAGAACCATGGCCTCGGACTTGGAGGTGCTAACTCTCATCCCAGCTGCTTCACACTCGGCTGCGAACCGCCCCAGCGCATGCTGAAGGTCCTGGCTCGAGGAAGCCAACAAGACAACATCATCCGCGAAAAGCAGAGACGAAATCTGCCGGCCCCCGAACCGAACCCCCTCCGGTCCCTGGCTGCGCCTAGAAATCCTGTCCATAAAAATGATGAACAGAACCGGTGACATAGGGCAGCCCTGCCGGAGTCCAACATGCACTGGGAACAGGTCCGACTTACTGCCGGCAATGCGGACCAAGCTCCTGCTCCGGTTGTACAGGGACTGTACAGCCCTCAACAGAGGGCCTCCAACCCCATACTCCTGGAGCACCTCCCACAGAATGACGCGAGGGACACGGTCGAATGCCTTCTCCAAGTCCACGAAGCACATGTGGACTGGTTGGGCAAACTCCCATGAACCCTCAAGCACCCTGTGGAGGGTATAGAGCTGGTCCAGTGTTCCACGGCCAGGACGAAAACCGCATTGTTCCTCTTGAATCCGGGGTTCGACTATCGGCCGGATTCTCCTCTCCAGTACCCTGGAATAGACTTTACCAGGGAGGCTGAGGAGTGTGATCCCCCGATAGTTGGAACACACCCTCCGGTCCCCCTTTTTAAAAAGAGGGACCACCACCCCAGTCTGCCAGTCCAGGGGCACTGTCCCCGTCTGCCACGCGATGCTGCAGAGGCGTGTCAACCAAGACAGTCCTACAACATCCAGAGACTTGAGGTACTCAGGGCGGATCTCATCCACCCCCGGCGCTTTGCCACCGAGGAGCTTGCGAACTGCCTCAGTGACTTCAGCCCCGGTGATGAATGAATCGACCTCCAAGTCCCCAGTCTCTGCTTCCTCTACGGAAGACATGACAGAGGGATTGAGGAGATCCTCGAAGTATTCCTTCCACCGCCCGACAATATCCCCAGTCGAGGTCAACAGCTCCCCACCTCCACTGTAAACAGTGTTGACAGAAAGCTGCTTCCCCCTCCTGAGGCGCCGAACGGTTTGCCAGAATTTCCTTGAGGCCAACCGGTAGTCCTCCTCCATGGCCTCCCCGAACTCCTCCCAGACCCGAGTTTTTGCTTCTACAACCGCCCGAGCTGCCGCACGCTTGGTCTGCCGGTACCCATCAGCTGCCTCAGGAGTCCTATGAGCCAACCAGGCCCGATAGGACTCCTTCTTCAGCTTGACGGCATCCCTTACTTCCGGTGTCCACCACCGGGTTCGGGGGTTGCCGCCACGACAGGCACCGCCGACTTTACGGCCACAGCTATGGACGGCTGCATCAACAATGGAAGTGGAGAACAAGGTCCATTCGGACTCAATGTCTCCAACCTCCCTCGGGATCTGGTTGAAGCTCTCCCGGAGGTGGGAGTTGAAAACTTCCCTGACAGCGGGTTCCGCCAGACGTTCCCAACAGACCCTCACGGTACGTTTGGGTCTGCCAAGTCTGTCCCGCTTCTTCCCCTGCCAGCGAATCCAACTCACCACCAGGTGGTGATCAGTTGACAGCTCAGCCCCTCTCTTTACCCGAGTGTCCAAGACATACCGCCGAAGGTCAGATGATACGACTACAAAGTCGATCATTGACCTCCGGCCTAGGGTGTCCTGGTGCCACGTGCACTGATGGACACCCTTATGCTTGAACATGGTGTTCGTTATGGACAAACTGTGACTAGCACAGAAATCCAATAACAGAACACCACTCGGGTTCAGATCGGGGAGGCCGTTCCTCCCAATCACTCCCCTCCAGGTGTCACTGTCGCTGCCCACGTGAGCATTGAAGTCTCCCAGCAGAACAATGGAGTCCCCGGTTGGAGCACTTTCCAGTACCCCTCCCAGGGACTCCAAGAAGGCCGGGTACTCTACGCTACTGTTCGGCCCGTAGGCCGAAACAATAGTGAGAGACCTATCCCCAACCCGAAGGCGCAGGGAAGCGACCCTCTCGCTCAGCGGGGAGAACTCCAACACATGGCGGCTGAGCTGGGGGGCTATAAGCAAGCCCACACCAGCTCGCCGCCTCTCACCGCGGGCAACTCCAGAGTAGAAGAGAGTCCAGCCTCTCTCAAGGAGTTGGGTTCCCGAGCCCAGACTGTGCGTGGAGGTGAGCCCGACTATCTCTAGCCGGTACCGCTCAACCTCCCGCACTAGCTCAGGCTCTTTCCCCCACAGTGAGGTGACATTCCATGTCCCCATAGCCAGAGTTGTTGTCCAGGGTTTGGGTCGTCGGGGCCCCCGCCCACGACTGCTACCCATTCCACATAGCACCGGCCCCTTCTGATCCTTCCTGCGGGTGGTGGGCCTACGGGAAGGCGGGCCCACGTCGCTCCTTCGGGCTGTGCCGGGACCCGGCCACCAGGCGCTCGCCTGCGAGCCCCAACCCCAGGCCTGGCTCCAGGGCGGGGCCCCGGTGACGCCAATCCGGGCGACGTACGCTTCCTTGCTTTAATTCCTTTCATAGGGGCTTCTTGAACTGCTCTTAGTCTGACCCGTCACCTAGAACCTGTTTGCCTTGGGAGACCCTACCAGGGGCATTAAGCCCCGGACAACATAGCCTCTAGGATCATTCGGGTACTCAAACTCCTCCACCACGATAAGGTGGCAGTTCAAGGAGGAGCATACAACAACTATATGTGCGGAAATAAGACCTAATTCTAACTACCAAATGGTGACCCTCCCATCCAACTGTATGGCCAAGTGTCAAGTACGTGTCTCTTCTGGACAACACCGGTCGCAATATTCCGCAAATCAAACTCTTGACAGTGCAAACGTAGTTGTGACACACAGTCTTCATCTGTAAAGGTCCTCATCATGATCCTCGACCACCAGTCATAACTGCATTCTTGACTGTGTTCGTGCATCCTGACTTTCCTCTGGACAGTGCTGGAAGTGACTCAGCTGAAATAAAAGCAGCTGCATAAAACATCATCGTCCTCCGTTTTCGTCTTCAGCATTCCAGTTGATGAAGGCAGCTTCATCCCCCACTTCAAAACGCAATCAATACAGTAGCGCAGCTTCACAGACAGCTGTCTTATTTTTGTATTTTTTTTGTTGTTTTTTTGAACCGGGGGCAAAGGAGAGGAGGGTGTAGGAAGGATGAAGAACAAGAATAAGAAGCTGTGTACATGGGTGGGCTTAAAGTACAGTAAAGAAAATATATTTTAGGCAAGATTGATAAGAACAGTAGTTTATCATCACTACTTTCAAATCCATCACTCCTATTTTCTTTATTGGATTTTACTTGTGTCGCCATTTCACTGCCAACCCCATCAATTACCCCCCAGGTATGATTAAATTGGATTGCACTGTGATATTGCATTATGTCCCAGTGTTGTTTCATGGCGTGTCATTAAATGAGTGGTGATCCTCCGCAGTGCTCAGTTAACCACTTACTGTATGTATGAGTCTGTACAGGGTCCGGCCAGTCGAGACGTGGATCACAGAGAAAAGAGGGAGAGAGAAAGAAATAACTTACGCTAGTGGTGCATGATCAGAATATTTCTGTCCCTTCCTGTCAACTGATTCTAAGTGAGCCAATGAGGTTGCTTTCTAATGAATCCATTTGCATCCGTGAGCTGTAACGGTTTTCTTTTCCTTATAACCGCGCACCATATCAAACTACTGAATCACAATTCAGTGGATGTTCTTCTCTAGTAGCAGGTATTATTATAAGATATCAGAAGAATGAGAAGGGCGAAAGAGGACTATTAAGTGCTTTTTTTCTATCTATGCGCAGTATAGTGACTTTGTGTGAAAAATAATTATTCAGAAAGGCCCCTGTGCATCAGCCTCTTCTAAATTCATCCACTGGTACTCATTACCTCTCTGCCACAAACATATAGATGTACACAGAAAACTTATGCATGGATTCACTGTATATTTCTGAGCACGGCGCTTTGATTTCCCCCTGTTATTCTCTAGAGTTGTGTTTTCAGAGGGAGTTGAGTCAGCCTCTCAGGAGAGCTCAAAAGTTCACCAAAACATCCCCAAATAGAGGAGCCTGAGTCTGAGGAAACTGTCGAAGTACAAACAAGATAACAGAAGCACCATAGGCGCAAGCAAACACAAAATCAACCCTTAATAGAAACTGCTTTCAAATTTCAGTAAAAGCATGCTTCTGTTAGAGGATAAGAGTTAGATTTCAAGACATATTTTGCACACAGTGTTCATCAAAATGTACCAGATCTATTTCTGATGACATTTTTGCTCATTGCAAACACCTGCATGGCCTTCCAGTATCTAGCTCTACAGATAAGCGGAGTGGTATAGATAGTCAAGCCTGTTATCCCCCTCCCCATTCAGAAGTTATAAAACTGACCTCAACCAATGATTTTTGTAACCCCAGGTAAATGTCACCCGAGGAATGGGCTTCTTTTAGTGGCAGCTGGATCCATATGTGTGTCAAATGTCAGGAAAGGTACAAATGTGGTTATGTGTGTGCATGTGTGTGTGTGTGTGCGCTCTGTCAGACAGTGACCTCCTGCAGCCCTGAGCTGAAAGTGCATCCTCAGCAGAACCGCAAGAACAGCGTGAGAAGCCGAGTCTGCAGAATGCTCATGGTTTACACACACATAGCGGCTCGAGATTTAGAGCATTAAATAACACACGCACACACACACACTCGCAGGCGGACACATGCCAGCCTGCGTACACACACGGAACACATAGAGGAGCCTGTGTTTTACACTTTCTCAGCAGCCTTTATGTCTACTTTATTTCAGGTGATAAAGCCCCCTGATATAACTCAAAGGGGCAGACAGTCGGACAGCATGTAAATGCAGCCATGAAAATGAAAACTGGGCTTCTGCAGAATTTCAACTGCCCCCAAAAGAATCGAGGTGCTCTGCTGCAAGGCGATATATAACCACTGCTCTTCTTAGTCAGCCTCTGCCAGCTTGGTTATGCAAAATGCATGCAAATGGACTTTGTGATTGGAGGCTCTTAAAAAAAGAGTGCTAATTGAGTATTAACACTTTGGATGACTGCTGCTGACTCATTTTGACTTTGAATATGGCGAAATGGTATGTGGTTAATGCAGAACCATCAAATATTTTTCGTAAGGCAGCGGTTCAGAATGACTATTTTAACACATATTGCTTTTTTTAAGTCTCAGTTGCATTGCATCAGGCGGACAAAAAAGGTCACAGCGTTGGACGTAACAACAGGACTGACTCAACAACAGACCATCGCCATCTGCATGCGGCTCGTGAGGTTTGGGTGCGGGTGTCTGGAGGACCCAGTGTTTGTTTCCTGCAGCATATGTCACTTTGCCAACTGGAAAATGTAAAATCATGCAGCCGATGAGCTCATAAAATCCCGCTCCCACAGGTGTTCTATAAAGTTGTTGTTGCAGAGGCTGAGTGTTTTATTCTAGGAGGTAACCTTCCATCAAGACTCTAACAGTCCCGCTGAGATTCACAAGGACGAGGAGGTCACCAGAGGAGCCAGTAAAAGTTGTCTTATCTTCAGGTGAATGCACAAATAAAATCTGCTTGGCTGAATAGATTTTGTGATTTTGTGTGGTCATGACCTGCGTGTTTACACCTTTAAAATCTGCTTCATCCCTGATTGGTTATAGAGTCTTATTTTAAACTACCCAATTATCTGGGTAGATTATGAGGGCCTTCGTAATATATCTGCCTTTCACTGTAACCTCTGGCTACTAGATTTACTAAATCAGCTGCTCTCTCGCATGATGACACAGCCCAATAAAGCTTATCAAGCCTGTTTAATGCTCAGACAGCAGGAGGTGTAACTAGCAGAATCTATCCTCTATTTCACACCTTCTAACCTCATGGCTGACCTGCTGTCTGCATAATGAGAGAAGGATGAGGTAAGAGGAGAGTTTAACAACGGGTGTCGGCCCTGCTGTGTTTATGGTGACCACATGACATCACCAGCTTTATTTAGATTGATTCAGCGCCATCAGTCACAGTTATAGAGGAAGGAATTAAATGTGACACTCACCTTAAATCCTGATCTTAATTAAAGTTTGGAGAGTAAACTGAGGGAAAGGAGGCTCAGTTCAGGGAGCTCAGGGAGGTGGGTTTAAACAAATTTACTGATCCAATGCATACATTCCTGTAAATAACTGCACTGTATGGATTTGCACGTTCATATATGTATATATGCAAACAAATTTAGTGCAAAGGCCAAAAACAACAACACATAAAATACATACTTTCATAATTTCCTGTTTCCATTCACCATTTCATTTCATTTCATTTCATTTCCTAAAACAACAGCTGGCATTGCAGTTTTAAGCTACTAACTGCACTGATCAATATTTTTGAGTAATAAACCGCGGCAGAATTAACACTGCAGTTCTCTCAGCCCTACCAGCATTTCAGTGTCTTTAAGCTTGCTGTTTTGGGTTGACAGCTCATAGTTTTACTGTTCTGGTTTAGTCTCACTGCTCTCATCAACCTTGCTTCCATTACACAGCTGTTTTCAGCAGATATTTCACTCAGGAGAGTGAATATTGGACTGAAATTTGACTCAACATGACTCAAAATGTTGCTCTAGCTTCATAAGGTTAAAATACGACATTGTTGTCTTGTTGCACTACACTTGTTGTGCTACCCCCAAGTAGCCAAAAACATCAATGCAGGCAGATGAACAGGGGTAAATAGTGATTTTGCTGTGTATTAATACACATTTTTTTGCTCTAATTCTAACTAAGTGAATAAACTACATCAGGCCTTAGCTTCACAGACAATATGTGATAATAGAATAAATTCATCACTGGCTTCAGTCTTTTAATTTGCTGACAATAAGAAAATTATTGCTGGCCTTATCCTATCAACTGAGTTTTGGTCCGATGTCATTGAATTCAAGTTCAAACTCAAAAACAAAGATGTCCTTGATTCACTTTAGGAGTGCTGCCATTAAACCACTCAATTACCAAACGCTAAAGTTTTAATGTTTCTCCTTCCTATGATATGAAAATAGGCCCCCCATAAATTGATATATGCTGCAGGAGGGATCCGTCTCCTGCAGAAAATGGCCTCATATTCTTTAATTCATCTGTCACAGTAATTGTCTACCAAGACAGCCAGCAGCACAATGCATCAAACATTGTTGTCCCGGCACAACATTAGTTTGGCAAATCCAACAGAGAAGGCAAAATAAAAGTCACAATTTACATTGATAGCAATATCAATTGTGTCCTTCCCAAATTTTAAAGCTCATTTGCTAGAGATTACAGTTGCTGCGCATGTTGTTTTATCACTGGGTTGTTAAGATGAAATGCAAGAAGAAAAAGGAATATATTAGCGACTCAATCATCAGTTTGAAAGTGAAAGCTCATTTAATATAGTCTGAAGACAAATGTGTTTGCGAGTAAACTAGTTAAGCCTTCACAGAAGATGAAAACTCTCCTTTTATTTTGAAGGTGGCTGTTATATCACAAAAACTTGCATCAGTTTTTGTCTCCCAAAAAGATCTAAGTGCCAAAATGATATGTTTTGTTTCTCTCAGCTGATGAGTCCTCCATCCAAGTGCTACTTTAGCATCTGCATTGTACCACATTACACAGCACATAGATGGTCACGTGCAGGCACACAAACACTCGCACACACAAATTGCATCGAGAAAATTACATCACTTCCCTGCCGTTGTCTGAAAATTACATCTGTCCCTCACCATTCCACCAATCACTCCCCAGGTCTCCTCTTTTCTCCTCACCCCCTCTCTTTCTCCTTGCCTCACTATTTTAGACTTTTCCCTCCACTTTAACTCGGCCCTAAATTGCCAGGCCTGAATTGCCCTATGAACAGCGTGGGGTGGACAGGCCGGCAGGAGGTGTGTGTGAACGCGTGAGTCTCTGTGTTATCACCATCTCTTTTCATTTTCCTCTCCAAGTGGTGCTGTCAGGAGCCAAACAAGATATCACTCTCTGCCCGCCCCCGACAGAGAGTCACAACACAACATCGAGGAAATGGAATAAAAGAATAAAGACAAAGGTAAACAAAATGGTTGCCTTCCAGACTCCAGCACCTCTGTCGAACCCAACTAATCCCATGATTTTCTTTGTTCCTTAATCCCATCAGCCACTGGGGCCCTGCGTGGCTCTCTGGGTGCAGATAATGGCACCGTGCAGTGTGTCTTGATGAAGTTCAGTCCCTTATTAAAGGGAATTTGTACACACGTGTAAACGCAAAGCCAGTCACACGAGAAAAACTGCCTCACAATCCCAGTATGACAGTGTGGGGGTTTAACCTTTCTCCACATGACTCTGAAATCGTACATATCCAATTTTGCCAGTATCAACAACATAAACTTTCCACCTCAGCTTGGTTTCACACTGTGTCCGTGGATATTGTGCTCAGCTCAAACAACCTACCTGTTCTCTGTTTCAAGGTAACTTTGTAAATATGACAACCTCTGACTTTTAACGGTTGTGGTGTGTTTTTATGGCGTAAATAAACCAGCGGTCAAGGAAAGATGTGACCATCCCGATGCCAACGCTGTGAATCAGTGTGTTAAGTCTTTCGTGTCATGTTGCAATAGTAGCCTCACACCACACAAACGGCCACCTGCGTTAAAGGCACCACTGCCTCGTGTTTTAATAACTCCATCAACTGATAAATCTGAAGCCATCTACACACTACACTGAGAGTTGAATCGGGTGCAGCATTTCTCCAATTATACTGCATGTCATCTTATTCAGTCTAGTGTGTCAGGGTATAGGAAGCTGGGTCGTAAAAGTGTGTGATTTAAGCTCAGTGCCACAGCTATCAAAGTTGGGAGAATCTGCGCTTGTAACAGCCTCCATTCAGCAACAGCGAAGGCTAAATGAGGGCACTATGATGCACGAGCTGATTCACGGAGCAAGTCTCGTCTCACTCGGGAGCCAACACAGAGAGTGTATTTTGAGTGAACAAGCATTGTCCTATACAAAAGATATGCGTGCATTCATTGTTTTGATAAAGAATCGCCCAAGCCTGCATGCTGACGCATTTAATGAACATACAGCCTCAGACAGACGCCGCTGTATTCTCCTCTGCCCTGTTCCATGAAGCTGTAAAAGCAATCGCAAGTAAAGTATGATAGGTTTGTCACAGAGGCAGCAGTGTTGGCATGTGTATTTTAGGAACAATGGTTTTGGAGACCTCCAAGTGCTACCAGGAGGTTGCAAAATCAGATGCTTTCTAGTGCTGCAAACAGCTTGAGTGGTGTAATTTCATGCTCAGAGTAAATAAAAACGTGTCTGAAATCAGCAACACCATCTACTAATGTTTCTGACTTGGCATCTCGCTCACCATTTGCAGATGAGCAAACGGTCTCCATACAACATCCCGAGAATAGTAAAAGCCACTGAACGAGCTCTTCTGCTCTCCTCCCTGTTTATAGGCACACAAATAGTCTGGTGCTCGAGTAATAACACAAAAGTCCGGGGACATTTGTGATGACCTCAAGAGGATTCTGGTCTTGCATTCAAATATAAAGTCCTTTCAACCTCCGCAAATCCGTACATGCGCGCACACCCGGACATGTAAAGCACGTGCTCTCCTGCAGTCGTCCGAGGCAGCATCCATCTCTGTAACTCAGCATGCAGAGGTTACTTTAGGGGCAACCTGCTCATTACTCCAAGTGTTGTTAGCCAAAGCACACACGTACCAATTCATCAGCACACACCAATTTGTCAGAGCCACTCACTTCTGCTTGTTAGCAGAGTACTTCAAGTCTGAGAGTTTGTTACCTCTAGTGTGTACGCCAGCGTGCTTTGCATGCATGTGAATGCGCCTGCATCCTGCGCCTGCCGGAGGATCCCTGTTTTAATGTATGTGAGAGGAAAAAAATCACCAATCTGTGTGCCTGTGTGGGTGCATTTCACGTCCACAGCCCGATGCCTGTACCTCTGTCCATCTGTAATTTTCCGCCTTTCTCTCCCCGGCCATTTCTAGCAGCCCACCATCTCCCCGCAGCAGACGATGTGTGTGCGTACGTGCAGACTGCCTAATCTGTTGCTGCAGAGCTATGGCTGGGGGACTGCAGAGGATATCCTTTATCAGACTGATTAGAGAGGAGGAGAGAAGCGATGGACGGTGGGAGGGAGAAAAGAAGGATAGGAGGGGGGAGAGAGCTTTCTCAGGTAAACACACCCCAGGCGCTGTTCGATCCCAACATTTAAACACACGCGTGCTCAAAGCCGCAATCCAATTATTCACCACAAAACGCTCCTTTCAACAAGCTCTAACCCCATTTAAGAGGTCTCCTCACCCAAAGGATCCTTTTTAATAAACAGGAGCAAACAAGTGTTGACCAAAAGGCAGCAAACCATTGCTCTGCGCTTTCTCTTTAAACAGCTTAATTAATCAAGTACTTTGGCTATAATGACCTGAAGTTCATTCTTCAAAGTAACTATTTAGAATTGAATGTGTAAAAGAGAGTAGTAGCTTGGGAAGCTTAAAGAGAGACCTCGGGATATTGCAGCAAATAAACACTGCAGCTCAGTAGTCTTTTGTATAATGACGATGTGGAGTATGAGGAACATGCTAACGCTGTGGCTTCAAACATTCATGCAAGCGTCCAACTTGATGTAAAAACAATCCCTCCTTAAACTCCCTCTTTTTCATGTGAATAAATTGCATCCGCTGAGTTGCCAGCCAGCTCTCATTTCCGTAAACACTTACTGTTCAATACACAGAAAGGGGGGGAGGCTAAATTAGATTGACTCCCATGTACCCATCCTATTAAACATTTATTAAACATAGTTAAAGCAGAGATGGAATCTCAATGTAAGAAAACACAGTTAAAAACTCATACAGAGAGACTGGAATAGACATTTTAAAAAATAAATAAATAAATAAATAAATAAATAAAGATTGCAAGTCTATTTTCGAAGAGTGGAGGGAATTTAATTCCACCGACCTCTGCTAGCATCACACTTGCTGATATGTTGACAAGTAGTAAATAGCAGTTGTGCTTAGACCTCTCCATTTTCCTCTCTATTTTTTTCCTTTAATGCCCTTTGCTTGCCAACAGCTCTCCTGTAAACCATGAAGCCAGGGCCAGAGGCCACTCATCATCTTGTCATTATCTGATGGGAGCACCAATAACTTCTCCACTGCTTCCTTGTTGAGGTGGGAAGGGTCAAGGAGTCGGCCTGTGTCAGAAATGGAGAGGAAACTGTAGAGCTTGAGCAGTTGTATTGATGGCATTGACATATGTAGCAGGCTGTGATTTGAATTCGCAAATCCTCATTATAGCCTGAGCCTGTCTGAAGACAGCATTATTAACATGGTGAGAGGCACACATGCCCCCATGAATACTAAAGTCCTGTTTGCCTTCAGTGGAGGATTTGCTCCCAAATCGATTAGGAAAATATGTACTCTGCATCAGTATGAGTTTGAGAACTTGGCATTATTGAAGTTAAGTCAGTGTTTTTCACCTACTCAGCACATTAGCAAAAATGTTAAACTCAAGGTTAACATATTCATATTGGCCATCCTTTTGTTGGTGAATGATTTATCGCCTTAATTTTTTTGATCAGTGTATTTTGATCTCAGGCCTGTCAAAGATCACGATTTTACAGCAAATGATGATCTGGAAGCGACGTCCAGCATTTGAGTCAGCAAAGTTTCTCTCATCACTGTCTAATATACAAAAAAATATTATGCATGAGCACGCACTCGTTCACACACACACACATACATACACACACCCCTGTGATCTCGTGCTTTGGCTTGCCCTTGCTCTTCTCACTGTTTGCAAACAGAGCTGCCCTGGAAGCCTCTGGCTGGCTTCTGCGCTGCTAATCAGAGCTACCACACACTGGCCTTTATAATGCTGCTGCCACGAACACAAGCGCAGTATCCAATATTAAAACAGACAATAACCTTTCTGAAAAGGTTTTCCAAAAAGTGGTCAGTATGCTGTGTGTCAGCATTTTATACGGTATAGTATAAAGTTTAGGGCTATAATATGTAGATGTAAATGTAGATGATATTCTTAAGGCGTGTAAAATAAAAGGCCCACTGTTAGAGCAGGAATGCAACATTTCAGGAAATACGCTTATTCGCCTTGTTGCCAAGACTTCAATAAGACGTTTGCAACTTTCATATCTGTCCAGTAAACATGACATAGCTTAGCTTAGCCTAGCATTAAGACTGGAAACAGGAGGAAACAACTAGCTTCTGTCCAAAGTTAACATAATCTACCTACTAGCACTGTATTGTGACCATAGTTGCCAGGCAGCAAAGGGATAGTCCAGCACATAGCCTGGCCCCTGTGAAACCACCGATGCTACACCTGGACAGAGCCACGCTGGCTGTTTCCCGTCTCCAGTGCTAAGCTAAGCTAACCGGCTGCTAAATGTAGTTATAGCACAGAGAGTAAGTGTGGTATTGATTTCTTTGTCTAGCTTTCAGCGAGAAAGTAGACCAGCAAATTGCCTAAAATGTTGAGCCATCCTTTAAAGAGTGCTGTTAGCGTTGCATACTCGGTGTTGACGTATGTATGTATGCATATGAGGTGGCTGATATATGCATTTTTTGATGGTGTATTTTTTCTGAGCAGACATGCTGACATTTTTCCATGCCAGCCAGTTCACTTGGTCATGTCAAGTATTGTGTCAGTTCTTCAAAACTTCTCTCTGGACTATTTTTCCCAATTAAAATCACACTGAAAGATACTGGTATTGGTTTCTGAACTGATTACTCTCTACAAAGCAGCTGTGACTCTCAGGCTTTCTCAAGCGCCCGCACAGAAAACAGCTGGATGCAACAAGCCCAGGCAAGTGCTCTGGAGATTGTCAAAAGTTGCTATTTAGAAAGAGGACATCTGTAACTGGGGCGATAGGCTGAGGGAAAGCGGTGGAATATAAAGTTAAGTAACAGTTCATTAACTAACTCTTACAGAGCATTCAGCATCATAGATTGACACGTGCACAGCGCAATCCAAGGATCCAATTTTCCTCTTGGTGTGTGTGTGTGTGTGTGTGTGTGTGTGTGTGTGTGTGTGTGTGTGTGTGTGTGTGTGTGTGTGTGCGCGGGTGTGAGTCAGTGTTTGCATGCGTGCTAGCTTGTAGGTCTCTGTATGATCTCTTGCCCTCTGGGCTGTAATTAATTAGAGTTGCAACAAGACCCGATTAGGATTCCTCTGTGATTCACAACCTCTGCGACCTTTCCATCCAGCCTGCAGAACTGATCCCGACCTAATGCAATTGCTTCTGTTGCAACGTACTGAATATGTGCACTGCTTATTTAGCTACTTGTCAGACATGGACTGTACAACCAGCAGGGACGTATGCACAGGGGCCAGTCTGGGAATGCAGGATAATGTATGTTATTTAAGAAAGCAGGCAGTTCTAATAATAAATGAAAATGAAAAAAGCATGACTCATTCCTCCTATTAAAGTTGCTATGGTTTAATAAGTTCATGCTTTATTAATGTGATTCAGCAAAAAAAACAGTAAATCCCTCTTTGCATTCTGCTGTGAAGCTGCCACTGGGGATATCTTGAACACCACAGCCTCTTGTCCTTGGCCACTAAGGATTACTTCCACTAGCCAGCTATTGAAATTGTTTCTTTTGATCTCACATTTCCAAATTAGGATTCTAATTCACACTATGAAAAATTAATTACCATTTTTCGGTTTTCAAAGAGAATGGGTGCGATTAGATCCACACACGGTTGGTATTAAATATGTTAAACAGAAGCTGTCTTTTCTTTCTTGGGGACGTTTTTGTTGCTTGGTCAGGGAGCAGAGTGTTGAATTAGTGATGACCTTCATGGCGTGACTCTCTCAAAGAGGCTGTCTAGAAGTCAAAGCCTAGGTTTAAGAGGGCACTCTGTCCTGCTAATACAAATGGTGCTTCAGCAATTATTCAACAATCCATCTGAAGAACTAGATTTGAACAGATTTGAAGAATCTCCATCCCTGCTGCTACACTTGTGCAGGTTTTTTTTTATATATATAAAAATGCATAACATGTTGTCAGGGAGGAAGGAGAACACAGTCAGAGTATCTGTCATTTTTCTCCTTAGAGAAGGAAGGATAAACTCAGCAGTGCATGTTACCCACTGAATCCTAACATCTCCATATCATCCCATTCTGAAAGATACATATTTATTAAACAGACTCAGACTTTGGTGCACATCAGGGCCGCTTACGTGCAAAGAAATGATGAAGAAATGATTTGTGCTTGATGTGACTGAACTTCTACCTTCTGAACACACATGCATGAACACGGCGCCTGGCTGCATGTGGCGGGGCTTAATTTTAACCTTACCATTATTGATGGAGCTGTTAATTTGAGTGTTTTGTTTGAGCCAAAAGTTTCATTGAACTCCAGAGCTTTGATCCAGAGCATATGCCTTTACCCTTCACCGTATCCTTCAAACAACTACTTTTATTGTTCTTGCTAATTAATGATGTTTCATTCAGTGTTTCATTTATATGACAAATTAAGTGCCTTTCTATCTCAACTGATTGCCAAGTGTTTAACTTCTTTGTCTATTTCAATAAGCGATATTTAGGTATGTAATTAATTTCTTTTGCTGGAAACACAATTGATTCATTAAAAAGAGAGGATTCTCCTTATCGTTTTCCCAGAGGGTTTGCACCCACAATTTTCTGTCCTATTTCAAGCATATAAGCTGTTCAGTCGAGGCCAATCCCAATCAAGACACATTTAATGATAATGGTGGACTCTCATTATGCTATTCAAAGTTAGTTGACCCTACAAAATTGAAATGAAAGAAAATTAATTTTCATTGAAATTAACAATATGCTTAACAACCAATTGCAACTTAGCAAAGCTTGAAAGGTTTTCTGTCGCCTCACGTATGAATATTTTGAAGGCACAATAGATTTTCTCACACCAAAGTATCCATTTGTTATCATAGACAGTGAAGCAGTCTTGATTTGTCAGTGGAGCAGCTCTCGTGAATGACACATTATTTTAGATATTCATGTGAATGAAAAGAAAAATTCATCAAACTGTCCATTGCTCGTTTTTTTTTAAGTAGAACAGTTTTTCGAGAGATTCTTTTATGTTTTCTGAACCAATGACTGGACAATAGATATTGATTCCACCTCACAATGGAATACTCTATGGTGACCCATTTATCTGTTAATCTGTCTGTGACCAGAGGTGGAGAGCCAAAAGCAGACGAGAGCCAATACACCAAAGTCTACACAACATTTTATAAACTAATTAATCAACGTTGGGCCTGAGCAGAGGCCAAGAAACCTGCGCCAGAACTGCAGAAGAGCAACACTGCCACCTACTGGCACACTCCACTAATTCATTAAAAAGTAAGCGAGGATTTGGCACAAACAGTGGAATTAAGATGAGAAAACAGGCCTTGCCAAATGCTGTCATATTGTGTTTTCTGGTTAAAAGAGACGACCACTGATTCAGCTGTTGTGAAGCTGAGGGAGATGAGCATATGGCCACAGTAACTAATACTGGACTTGCCAGCAATGTTAATTATAATTCACAAATTTAATAGAGATGGAAAGTTTGGCTTGAGCACCGTTCAAGGTTAGTGTATGATTTATGCAGAATACATGGATTAAATCCTGTTGTTGGTGGTGCTGGAATCAATTGCCGGCAACCTTTACGGCAATCTGTTAGTGGAATTAACAACATGGCTGTTTCCCATGAAAACAAAAAGATAAAACCAGTCTGATTCTGAACATATGGATGTGTTTCAGACTTAACGTTGAACAGTCCTTATCAGCCTGTTTCTAGATGCGCTACAAAGCAGGTTTCTACTGTCTGCACTGGCATATGTCTGTATCACTATTTTGCATTATTAAATCTTTTTGTGTTGTAACTGTTGATATCAAGACTTTCCTGGGATGCTCACGGTGTCATGCTTTAACATTTGGGGTCACACAGACTGCTGTGTGAGCAAAAAGTGCTAAATCAAGACTTTCTTCCCTTTAAATAATTGTACTTTTCCTCTGACCTTATTAAAACTTAATATGTAGGAATGTGTTGAAGTGGTGACCCTTCCCTTTGCCACAAACCAAGCTTGCACATTTGAAAACAGTGACGCAACACTGAAGAGACCATAGAGCATTATTATTACACCAACGAGGAAATATTTGATGTTTCATACATTGCTTTTGCTTGCCAAAAAGCCATTCAAATCAAGCATTCAAATCAATCCATACAAAATCCAATGCATTTAAACCATGTTTTCCACCTGGAGTGTGGCCTTCTGAAACATGTGATCTGATCAAAATCCTATTTATAAGCAATTCCCACTGCATTAGAAAAAGCCATGCACTAGCCAGCTGATTATACAAAGTTGAAATGTATTTTTTTTTTTTTTTTTAGCTGTTAGAGAGGGTCACAGTTCTCCAGCACCCCAAACACAACATTAGAGTTGGTCTGCTCAGTCTTCCCCAACACATTTCTAAGGACTATACAGCAGGAACTCCCAATAAAGGAATGATTCAAGGTCCACTTTCAAGGATAAATACATCAGACACTAAAAGCCTCTTTTGATGTGAAATGAAACAGAATTTTAATGCAGCACCATCCACCACCTATTTCTGCAGCTTATTGCAGGATAAATTGATTAAAGATCAGTGGGAACTTTATGTCTACTTTATGTGCCTCTTGAGGCTTGAGGGAACTTCAGCAAATGTCATGCATCTTTATCAACAATAATGATATGATTACCTCCAAATCCTCAAAGCATTTGTTGATGTTTACAGCAGTGTGTCATCATAACACTGACAAACCACAGAAATATTTTTAGTTTATCCTCAGAGCTGGCATTGGTTCATCTATCACTATCATCACACACAGGCCTTTGGAAGGAGTTTATGGACTGCAGCGTCTGTAGCAGTGATTAAATGGAAAGTCGCTCTGTTAATTAATCAAGGACACGTTCCTTATCTCATGTGCCCTTACACATACACAAGGTTTAAAATGTATACTTACTCACAATAGTTGTGTCAGCAGCCACAGCGCTGTCCCTTTCCTGCAGGACTTTACATTTTTGTCCTTTTTGTAGCTCCTTCATGTTTCATCCAACCGAGTCATTTTTAGCATCTTTCAGCTCATTGTTTTTTTCTTTTGCGGCCCCCAAGGTGTTTTAATTCCATCTCAGAGCTGTGATTGAGCTCGTTTCCAGCCATGGCAGGAGGCTGTTTGCAGTGAAAAGCTGTGACCGGCCTACTCTCCGCTACTTATCCACCACAAAATAGGAGACGAGGTTGGTGATGAGCTGACCATTGTGCAGTTTCTGGAAGCCATGCATTAGCTTAGCTGTGATGCTACGCTGACTTCCTGTTTACATAGCAGCCTGCCTTTGATTGGACAGTACTGCAGACATTTCGTGGCAACCAATTCACACATTGCTTATAGTGTAAGATATATCTAGCTGAGACATATTTTGGGTTTTAATACTGCAGCTTTAGTAAAACACTAGTTTAAAAGTGAACTTAGAGGAACTTCACACACAAGCTCCATGATGGATTTACAAATAGCTAGCGCAGCCCAGTTTGGGACTGAGCGCGCTCCACTGAAAGCTGAGCACTGTCTGCTGTGAGAACAACTTTAGAACGTCTTTGGCACATATTGTAGTATAGCAATGGCAGTGCTTTATAGTAATCATTGCTTCCCTGTGGGTCAGACAGAAACCCCCAAGAATGATTCTATATCTCCTGTGGCCAGTCCACTCCCTTCATTTCCTCTGGCTTGGGGCACTGTTGTGAAAGTGGTGTAGAAATTTTTGTCTCATATCTTTGCCCAGCAGTAAGCTGAAGCTCCTCTGACCAAATACTTCATGGTCTCCCTCTGCTTTCCCACTGGCTGTGGACACTTAGGACTGGAAAGTGGCTTCGCAAATGGTTGCATCCTGCCTAACAGTATTTTGCTGGGAAGCAGATCATCAGCTGTAATGTCTGTCACACAGCGAGTGTACTGTGTGTGTGTGTGTGTGTGTGTGTGTCTGCATGTACGTGTGAACAAGGGTTAATTGGTGTTTTGCTAGCTTTGCCTGAGAGTGATTAGCACAAGTACGTTTTTCTCATTTCTCCTTTATAGTATTTGTCAATTGACATTGGGACCAAGGAAACAAGAACTGAATCACAACTTTGCAGAGACTTGTGTCTGTTTGAATGTCTATAAGGCCACTGTAGCCAATTATGTAGCTTCCACAAAGAAGATGATGCCATTGCTTGACATTTGCTCTTGGGAATGAATGGAGGCCTTGAGTGAAAGTTCTTTCCCAAGCGCACATACAACTTCAACTATAGTGAGGCACTGGTGTACTGGAGGTTTTATTCGTATATTGCTGGACCAAGTCACAAAGTCAGGGGTAGTTGGGCATGAAATGAAGAAATAGTGCAACCTAAAGCCCTACAATAAACAAAATGAAATGCTGCATGTGAGTGAGTCTGTAAGCTGCTATCAAACCCAAAAAAGAAAACTCACTGCAACCAAATAACCAAATGAAGCAACTTGCATTTTAGCCCGTATGTTGTTGACACTTTTACAGGATAGAGGGGGACTTTAGTTGAGGTGGCTGAGCGCTCTGATGAACTTTGAATGAGGAGGGTGTCGCTCGTGATCACATTCTTTCTTCTTTTAGGGCTGCCAGGTGCTGTTCGGTATGGTGGGTCTGAGCACTTCTGCTGCAAGTGAACAAACGGACATTTTAAGGCGCTTTAGATGGGAGTGAACTTTTTATTTTTGCATTGTTCACCATTCTGGCATTTAACTTGTTGTAATATATGATTGTTATTTAAGCCAAACTTATGTCTCCTGCGTTGGTGTGCGGCTGCTCCTCAACAGAAGAGGTAAAATACAAGCAGTTCATCCTTTACTTGTGGCATTTCCAGACAGCAAAGGCTGCTTTACCAGTAATCCATCATGGCTTCTGATCGGCTATTCCCCAGACCTTCCGCACACAGAGTATGTGGGACTTTATTCTTGTGACCCAGTTCAAAGAATGGGCTGCGTCTACAAATAGAGGGTCTCAGATGTTGTACAGATTGAAAATCCCTTTAGGGCAAATGTGTGATTGTGATTTTGGGAGATATATATAAAATCGACCTTGCCTCTCACCCAGTTTGAGCTGGGATAGACTCCCACCACCTGTGATACTGCAGAGGATAAGTGGGTATAGATGATGGATGGATTGATGGGTGGATAAAAATTGTGCTTGATTTAAAGTTGGTGGGTGGCCAGAAACGACTCCAGTAGGATGATCTCTGCGTTTACAGGTAAGTAAGGTAAGTTAGCATGCAAGTAGGCAATTGTTTGCTAACACTTTAGCCATAATAATTTTATAAGCAAAAATACTGTCTGACAGGGCTGAAAAGTATTTACATAGCTACTTCCACTGACTAAACTAAAGATTATAGTTATAAACCATTCAGCAGCAGAACACACTTTTAACAAGATTTCCACTTTTATCTTTTAAACCACAACTTTACAGGATGTAAATGCATTTAACAGCTATTCCATCCATGAATAATTTCATGATTGTGTCTAAACATTGGCTCCATCACTCATCTTTAGGTTATGTTGTTATGCGAGTGCATCCAAAATCCAGAGCTCTTAATACCGCGCACAACCTGTGTGACATAGATCAATGGTTAGTTTATGGTCGTAACAAATTATAAGCCTCAAATACATTAGCCATTTTACAGCGACAGCCCCCTTTTGAGCAGATTGGACTCTCGTTCTTTTTACTTAGCATCTTCACAGATTTTCAGTGTGAAGATACACAGCGTGCAGTACCAAAGCCCATAGATCCCCCATAGACAGCTCCACTTGTGATGATAGAACAAGAGTTTCAACATGGTACCACTGCGGTTACGCTCACTGAGTATCAAGTACTACTGCAAGTATCTAGTTAATACTTAAGGTTCACCTTACACCACTGGGATCACCAGTGGTAAAATCAATGCACTCATAATGAAATATTTGGAAAGTGTTCACTATGTAATACATGTTACAGGCCTGGTAGACAGCAGCAAAACAAAATATTACAAAGACAGTGTGTTGTGACAAATATTAAGCTTAAGATTTGGCATAATACCAGAAATTGCTGTGTTTGTGTGTGTGTGTGGGGGGGGGGGTTGTATTCTCCCTTCTTTGTGTGTAGCGGGCTGTTATGAATCGGATGCCATTTTGAGAGATGCTGTTTATGAGCGTCTGGATTGACGTTGGCGGCGACAAGGGAATGTGGGGAATTAAGGAAGGAGTGTGAGCTACACTTAACAGAATGTGACAGGCGCAAAATGACGGGGTTTGGCCCAGGAATCAGGATGCCATGTTGTGTGTGCGCGCTCACACACATAATCCTCACACGCTGAGAATACACGCATACACACTCCGCCATGGAAAAGTGGGTACAAGCATGAGGGGACAATTTGATCTGTTCCACCAAACACAAATCACTGTCTATCTGGCTCTATTTTTGACACACACGCACACACAGAGACACACAAATACACACAGGCCCAATCAGTTGGGCTTTCTCGGATGGGGACAAAACAAAGTCATCTGAGCCTGCAAGTGGCTGTCCCAGTCTGGTTGTGACAGCCAGGATAGTTGCTATTAGACAAATTAACCTGAGGGATTTCTGCCCAACCCCTATCGCCGAGCAAGGACACAGCTTTCTCTGTCCCTTGACGTATTTTCCTTTTAGAGTGAAGGATACTTGACACCAATATGTCAGCGTGGTTTGACTCCCTTTAATCAAAATGGATTCATTTACAAGCTCACAATCTTTAACATTTGTACTTTTGTTGTGTTGTTATTATAAAAAGGGAGGAAATAACTCTAAAGAAAAGACAGACGTTTTGTCAGATGTCAAATTGCTGATTTTGGATATCTTGAAACTGCACTACACCCACATACTACATTATGCACTCCAGCTCAAGAAGAAATACCTGGAATCCTTTGTTCTTTATCATCTTTGTCACATAATATCAGATCGTTGCTTCAAAGAAAGATGAAGTGTGTAGGGATAAGGCTGCTTTATACTCAAGCATTCCCCTCACACACACGCGCATTAAAATATGCTCCATACTGCATACACCAGATCACTCAGTCAGTCACGATTAATCCACTAATGCTGCAGATTAAGGGTCAGGGGATAACAGTGAAAGGACTTTATGTGCAGGACATCCCCACCTGGATATGCTAACTCCACTTTATCCTCACAACTCAGCATGGGCTGTATTAGCATATAACCCGAGATTCTAAACATGGAAACCATAACTCATCATCAGGATTTGTATCGAAAGCTTAGTGTAACCGCACGTGAAACACTGACATACATTTGTGCTCCACTCTAACGTCTTTCACATGTGAGCACAAAGCAACTATTGTTTGGCACCTGTAAAAAAAAAACCCTGTGGTCGTCCAACATGGAGGAAGAATTCCAAACATTCAGCCTCCATCCCTGCCTGAGTCTGTGGACATGATGTCTGCAGCTGCGTGCCATGTTGTCATGAGCTGAACGTTGTTACTGTGTAGCATTCGGTGTAAAGCACCGTGTTGAAAGAACAAAATGAAGTGAAGAAATCGTTCCACGAGAATGGAAGCTGTGTGAAAACGTGAAAAGACAAATGAAAGTGACATGTAGATGTAAGTAGCATGAAAAAGAAAAAGGATACACACAGATGGGGGGGGGGGGGGGCAGCTGCAGAGGAGGTGAGGGAAGAGAAATAAGAAGAGGAGAAAAGGGTGAAATGCAGCAGGGTGACAGTGACGGATCAGAGGCGGAGCTGACAGAGTGCTCAGTGATGGCAGTTTATCAGCATCTGGTCTGCAGGGTCACTTCAGCTACCAGAACTCACCCTCCCTCTCATTTGTCTCCACCACCCCCCCACCCCCCCACCGCAGATCTTGTGACCCAACTTTCTCTCCCTCCCTCCCTCCCTCCTCTCTCTCATTCATAGACGTGACAGTTCTGACAGGGCAGCACAATCACAACGGCACATCCGGTGCTTTAATATCTCCAACATAAACCCACAGTATCCACAAGGATCACGTCCAGACACCAATTAAGGCAGAGAAATACAACTAACAATGTAACAGCAGTTGTCAATAACCTCAGAGATAGATTAACCAACAACTTTATTGCTTTGGCATTAACATATTTAAAATGCCAGCCTCCTTGTGCAAGAGCAGGGGATTTATGCTGACATCCCCCAGCTGATTGAATATGATGTTTCAGGGTGAAATACAGCCTCGGTGAAAGGAAGAGGAGAAAGTCCAGGGAGGCCAGGCTCACACTGCATGTGTACGACACCTTAATTGCATCAATGATTATCCCTCCACATTACGCTTTCCCTGCTCATATTTATAGTTGTGTCCAATTTTCATTATGCTCTTCATTATGGAGCATAAATAACCTGCGTAAATGTGCCGGCACACCACGACACACCCCATAACATTGCCAAGAGATATCCATCTTGTCCCCCAGTGATCCGACATTACCTGGCTGAATTATGTCTATTAGCTGCGCGTAGCCCCTCCCACTCCATCAGGACAGCAGTCCGCAGATGACAGCATTAACTTTTAAGACTTTATAGCATCTTCTTTACCCAACACATGCCATTAATCCACTTAATGGCCACCATGACCCCTTTCATCGTGTTTCATAAAATAAAAATATGAATAAAGCCCATTACAGTCTCTATTGTGGAGAGTCTCGGTGATCCATCAGCGCGGTTCTATTAGAAGGATTGCCTCTGTGACAAGTCAGGTTGGCCGCACTAAATCATCTGCACTGTTTGCTTTATTAAAGCTGTTTTTGTGCCTGTTTTAATGCTTAAAGTTGGAGTCTTTAACTTTCCACATGGTTTGAGTTATATTTCCATCCCTTTTTCTGTTACTGTGAAGGCTTCTGGGCTAATATTTACCCTGTCTCTCTCACTTTAGGATTCTTTCTTACTTATATGTCTCCTTGTTTACATCTGCTGCAGCAGCATGTGTTGAATCCTGCAGCTTTCCGACTGTTGATGCCTCCAAAGTGTGTTATATTCTAGTTGCTTTATGCTGTTGATTTCTCTGTGTGAAGCAACAAAAATCACTTCGCTCAGTGTGTCATTTTTCTCTCACTTTATTAGTGTGGTCAGCCAAAAAGGTCACCACCCACAGTAACAAGATTCTTTGACAACAAGTCCAAAACAAACATACCAGTCTTAACATTTAGCAAACACCACCCTGATGCAACCAACATATTTTAACCAAAGACTTGAAGCTGCTCTGAGTAATATTTATGTATTAACAATGGGTCTAATTACTATGCTTATATGATGTAACTTAAGCACAATATGCAAGTCAAAATAAGTCAAAATTGGCTTTCCTCTTCACATGGAACACAAACAGCGGCCTAAGAATGAATGTAGATGCGGGTCATAATAATCTGCTTGCAATGTCAACCTATACTGTTGTTTTCCTGGTGGGTACAGCCTGACCAAAGTGCAGCCAGACACAGATAGAGTGGCTGGTGAACACAGTGGATCGTTTAATAGCTAAAGAAACAGAGATTTTTCTCAGAAGCTGGTTGAAACAGCGGCCAAGAAAAAAGGAGAGTGAATATTAGACTTCCATTCATCAGATGGACACAAACACCACTTCAAATGTTGCTCGTGTCTACTCCATGTTTAAATAAACCACTGCTTGTTCACACGCTCCTCATACCAACTGCGCAGCAACATGAGAGAAAATAAATAAATGCACTAATGCAGGTTTAATTAAGTGATGGCTTGAAGATACTAGGAAATAAAAAGAGGAAACTTTTCAAATCCAGCTATGGCCCAATCACCAGAGATCCATCGTACATGATATGGAGTGGAAAAGGGAGACATTCAAACAGCATAACTGCCAAACTCTAATCGCCATGTGTACATTCTGTTATACTTGGAGATCAAATAAAGGCCGCGATGCAGAATCTGCATTCAGAAGGATTCACATCCTGAGACAGCCATCGACTGGGCCAGGGCAAAGGTCAATCACACAGTGTGCACGGTGGATGTGCATGTGTGTGTGTGGATGGTGGAAGTACTGTGTGGATGAGAAGCTCGGGTCCAGATACTGCTGAATTATGGAGGAAGCCTTACCTGGAAGAAATGAAGTATTCTTGCGTGGTATCAAAAAAAAAAAAAGCCTCCGAGTCCTCTGTTTTCACCTTTCTCATTCACACCCTGCCTTCTGTTCCTTGATATTTGTCTTTGTGGTGACTCAGAGGGGAGTTCTCTGCTTTCACTTCAAAGAACGATCTTCTCCTTTCTTTTTCTCAAACACTGGCCGAAAATCTACTTCCATTAATGGGTAACAACCCTGGTGATTGGGCGTCACATGTAGTTTGCGGCTTGGGCAATACAAACCAGTTTGTGCTAGGACACAGTAATGATAAATGAAATTATGCCTAACAAAAACACGATCACTGGCTGTGGTACAAAGGCCTTTCAGTAAATTCTCAATTTGAGGATCTAACGCTGCCCTTGAATTGTTTAGGCACAACTGGGACGGGTGGAGGAATTAATTTCAGATATTACCAAACAGCAGGGTACACAGCTCCTCAGGCGCCACAGACAAAATCTTTCATCCCTGTTAAAAAAAATTGAATGGGGATTTACGGAGAACACAGATAATTCAATCTTTATCTGCGGCAAACCACAATGAAATGTTAAGTTTCCATGGGATCCTCTTACCTCAAAGGAGGACTGTGGAATGAAAGGACAACATCTGAAGTATCTCCCTCCTGCTCTCAAGCAAGGGGCTAAAACACATGCACCGACACACATACCGATGCACGCATTTTCTCACAGGCACGCACACACACAACATAAAAGGTTCTCATCAGCATATCAAAGCTGTGGTGCCTCCTGTTCAACATGCTGTATGGGAGCTCAGTGGAAACCAACAAGGCAACATGTAGCCCTTCTCTGCACCTACACCCTGCTTATATATATATTGCACTGACAGCTCCTCCAGATAGCAGACAGTTACAGATCGAGATAACTCTCAGTTGTCAGGTACACATGCACGCATACAGAAACGCGGACATGTTTGGCATTCTGCTCCATCACCACCGGCACCTCTCTCTCTCATATTTACACCAGCACAGATGCAGGAGAGAAAGTTTTCCAGGAAGAGATAGTGCATGAAGGAGTTAGTTGAACAGCTCAGGCTTAGTAACATGAACTCAAACTCCCTGAGATATCCAATAACGGCACACGGATACTTCTCCAGCAAAGCTCCACTGTAGCATTAAAGTTGTCAACATGCATCCAATCCACTGGTTTGGAGACCGCTACACTGAGTCAATATGCAATTTGAGGCAGGTTGGCAGAGAACATTGGATTGATTGATTCTGACCTTTTCCTTGACAGTACCTGCTGTACACATTCTCCACGAAATAATGAAAAGTGTTGAAATCCCTCTATCTTTAGCCTCTTTTCTTCTCCCAAATAAGTGCCTGTTGTTAATCCCACTCATACGTCTGGCTGTAGGTCTGCTTGCTCTAGTTTATCTCTAAAAGCAGGGGGAAACAGACTCAGGGGGGTGATACCAGCCGTATCGATTTGTGCAAACACAAAACACACAAACACACGCGCGCGCACATATAACCACTCCTCATAGCAGGTGGCTGTGCACAGCTTTGTTATAATCCTCAAGGTTTAACCCCATCTATCGTACACCATAACTATGAGGTGATTCGTGATAAAAGTGAAAATAATTTCTTTTTATCAGTATACACAGACTCTGACATCAAAATGATGAGTCACATTCTACCATTTAGTGCTCTTACTTGGAAAGATGCTGCTCCTCCAGCCATGCGAGCAGCATGGTGGACAGCAATGGGCCGTTCATGTTGGCCCTGGAAGCTCCACACGCTGCACATTTAGAAAAAGCAAATAGAGAAAACATGGCAAATGAAGAAGACACTAATTTGAAAACACTCACAGTAAAACACTGCTTTTAGAAAAAAAGGCTGCAAAGTGAGGAAACAGTAAGCAAACAAGCTGTAAGGAGCGCAGACAACAGCAGAAACTGTTTCCAGAGGACGCTGAAGTGAAGAACATGCAGGGACAGGCTTGATGTCTCACCAAAAACAAAAAAAATAACTTTTAACTCATCTTCCAACACCAGTTACAGATAGCTGACATCAAGAGCTTCATCAGCTGTGTTGATCACTTTGCAGCATTCCCTGGAAGCAGTTGTTCCTCTCATCTGTGCTGCTTGTTTCTGTATTTGGTTGCGTTTTTGTGTTGTCACATTGGTTTTCTTAATGTGCCTTTGTTCTCTTTGTATGTATTTTCCTATAAGTATTGAGCTCTCTGGGCCACTGTGGGCTACATGGCGTCATTTCTGGCTCCATAATCAGGTCAAAATTCCCCTTTGTCCAATACAATGGTTTATAGCAAAATACCTGCAAAATCACATTCCCATCAGCCAAAATTGTACATAGTACTTAGTGCTAATTAGCACATATTAGCATGCTAGCTCACTAAACTAAGTCATGACCATGCAGAGTAAAGATTATACCTGTTAAAAATCAGTATGTTTGCATTGTCATTGTGAGCATGTTAGCATGCTGATGTTAGCATTTAGCTCAACGCACTACCACAGTACAGTTTCACTGAGCCGCTAGCATGACTGTAGCCTCTTAGCCTTTCAGAGGAATGCAACCATAAAACTGATTTCCACTGCTGTCAGCATCAACAAGACAGACTGTGTCACATCAGTCCCAAACTGAAGTGAATGAACACCCTCTTCCAGTGAGAGATTGCAGGAGATCAAGAACATTTCAAGCTGATACCGCTTCTCATCGGGCCACTGAAGGGTTATAATACCCAGGTGGGAGGGTCACACTACAAAGAGACACAACATCCTTTCAGATGTGGCGTGAAAAAATCAAATCAAAAATCCCTTCAGACAGGAAGTGAGGCGCTCTCCTATCAATCCATCAAGCCAAAGGACGCCTCACGCAAACTAGAAAAATGCCAATTCTAAATTGAATTCTCTTGTCTTGCGCTGAGCTCAACGTGAAAAGGCCAGTCGCACGAGGGGTTTAAATAGAAATCTATTTTCTGGCCTGAAAATCAAACTGGCCATCATTCTGTCCTGCCTCACCTCTCTCTTTGGGACTTGTCACATTTATAACATGTAGTCATTTTCTCAGCTGTCAAGCAGTGCTCTTACCAAGCTCTGTTCCCCAACCCAACCTGTCAACTTCTAATTCTAATCTGCTCAAATGTCTGTGTGTGACAGAGTATGTGCATGTGCTATGAATTGAGAGATTTTTTTAAAAAAAGTCTTTGGAATTACAAAGAGGTTCCTATTATTCATTATTAATGTATGTGTGTGTGTGTGATCTGTAAGGGCCCGGACAGAGGTGGAATAGCAAAGTGGGTCATGACAGAGGTTAGTACTGCATTAGCGACTGTCACTGGCAGGACAGGAGTGCAGACATCAGGGCAGCTCTCTCTCTCTCATTACCAGTCTCTCTCACTCACTCACTCACTCACTCACTCACACACACACACAACGCCTGCTGAAAGTCTGTGGCATTCTGTCATGGATCTGAGCCAGCAGGCCATGACACACATGGAGGGCAGTGTCTGGAACAGGCGGACGCGTCCAGTCTGCCTTTTGTGTGTATGTGCACACATGCATGAGACAACGTTTGCATATGACAGGGCTCCTTGACCTGCCAGAACCCAAACTGCTTTGCCCTTGCCAAAGAATCAAAAACAACAAGAGAAAAAAGAAGTTCTCAGCTTTATGTGACACTTTTTTTCTTTTTTTTTGAGATGCTTTCCCTTTTCAGCATGCAGCGATTTTTAATGGAAGTCGTTCTATATTCAAAGATTTGCTCAGTCTATGCACAGATGATGAATCTTCATGGAGCCTTTGTATCAGTATCCAGTTCTCAGAGTTGACTTATGGAAATCTGTCTCATTACTTCTGCCTTCTTGCGGTTCAGACTCTCACATGAAAACATAATGATCCAAGCCGTTTCTGTTGTCTGCCGCATGAGTCAAAGATTCTTTTTTTTGGACGTTCTAAGTCTCTTCAGTTTCTATCCTCAGAAAGTCGGGGATAATTATGGGAGTAAAAAGGCTCACTATCAGAGCAGATTAACAACATCTCACCAGGCTGAACCCTTCACTCCCTTTTATCTCCTCAAACGCAGTAGAAGAGAAGACGAGTTACGCAACTCCCACCTCAGGGACCCAGCCGACTTTCCGCCCAACTTCTGTCTGTCTCTGCATGTCTAGGGCGTCTGCTAGTCCTATGCTATTTGATGTGCGTGTTTGAAGCAGCCATGCGACCAGGGAGAGAAGGATGTGCCTGTTGTTCGCAGCTCTTGCCGCTTTGCGCTGTTCCCTCGAGGAACGGCTTTCAAAGCATGGCAAAGTTGGACCTTTCCTGGTTCTGCATTTAACACCTCCTCAAATCGCAGTGCCAAGGTGCTGGATGGCTTTCTTCCCACCTTTCCGTTTTATCATTCCTCCAAAGACCCTCCTTTTATTAGCAAGGTTTTCAAAGACCTGCCCTCCCTCTGCTGTCATTTAGCTAAAACCTGTCATTTAAGGGAAACGAACATCTGCTTCTGTTCATTTTTACAGTGCCCAAAAGCCACTTTAACTCGCATGGACCCTTATGTGATGCTCTTTGTTTCATTAAAAGCGTATTTGATCATGTCAGCTTGATAATGTTTTTATACATAAAAAAAGATACAAGATTTTTATTATCAACTCATTAGAAATAGCTTTTATCCCCCTTGTGGAAAATAAATGAAACAGGAGTTGAACTTTAGGTTAATTAGCAGTGGCTTGTTTCTGCATCAAATTATCACATATAGAATATACAGAGACCCCCAGAATGCACTGGAAAAAGGTATTAGCAGTCAAATTCATTATATCAGGAATTGCCTTTCGAGAGGTTTCATCCTATTTAAGGGTGCACTATGCAGGAATCGTTGCCAGAACACACACAGCGTCCCATACCTACATAAAGCAGCAACTCCACAGCTGTGTACCAGGCTACTTGCAGGAATATGAGTAATATCCTTTAAAAATGATACCAAATAATGTGCTTATCACATGTTAATGACATTGTTTGTGTGTATGAACAAACAGCTAGGCTAATAATTGAACTACTGGCTCTAATTACCCAGCAAGCTCCTTGAGTCTAGCTCTCTAATAGCTATAGTAGTAGACAATAATTGCATGTCATGATAATAACACATACAATACCTAGTAATCTGTTGAGTCACCAAGAGCAAGCCAACAGCAACATTAGCTAATTATTTTTGTGTTCAGACAGGAGAATTTAGCAAAGCTTCAGGCACATATTACAGCATCGTCCTGGTCCTGACCTCACCTGGGCTCTGTTATTGGCTGGGGGCTGCACACCCACTGCCCAAAGGCTGCAGTCCAGAAACATCCCCAATGCAGCAAAGTAAGAAGAAAATACAGGCAGAGGGCAGAGTGTATGAGTCAATATATTTTTGAAGAAAATCCTGCATAATATACATTTAACTGGGTATTATTTCTACTGTATGTTGTCTCTGCAACCCTGGTACCAATGTGTTATTTCACTAGCTCACATAGAAAGGAGTGTGGAGCTCCTTTGGACTAAAATCAACCAAAAAAAATAAATAAATAAAAATAAAAATCTGCATCTTTGATCCAACAGTACAGCTTCTGGATCAAAACAAAAGACCAACATGAGATCTGTACAAACAAATAATTATCCATATGTAGTAATAACAGTGGGAGCTTTCTTTACTTGCATCTAACATTTAAACTGCTTTGGTAGGGTTCTGTCCGATATTTCAGAGCTGTTCACACTGCATTTAATTTAATATCTGTAACATTTAGATTGGATTACATATTAATGTCAGTATGTGCTCAGATGCAAATTTACTGCATTCTTCCCTTTCAAAGGGAACGTACACACCACTGTGAAAATAAAAAAATAAAAAGAAAAGCACACACACCAGAAATGTGCTTTTTAAATATTTCTCTCAAAGCATGTGCACCCCTGCTGGCATCACTGCTCAGGATTATTTGTAGAGCATTTTTTGTTGTCAGTGGACAGATTCCAATGAAGAAAACAACAAGCACAAAATGTCACAGACAGATTGAGCTATCAGAGTGTAGTCCAGATACTGCATGCTTTTATTTAAGTGTCATGTACCAAAAGGTGCCCAGTCCATGACAGGAAAAACACAGCAGCATTCAAACATGAAATAAAAAACGTGACGTGATCAAAGAGCCTCAGCAGCTGATAGTCAGGCTATTACCAGTGACGGCTCTATCAGTCTCAAGACTTTTGGGTTCTAAAAGTTCAGGTTACTGTAGAATTACAGAAATCTGCCTCACTCATTAAAATGCATGTGAATCTCTTGACCACTGGATCTTTTTCAAGGTGAGCATGCAGCTGGTGAATACATTTAAATTCATTGCTGCGGCGACAGCTCAAAGGGGAACAGGACACATTTTTAGAAACCACATTAGTCCTGCTCCTAGGACAGTTCAGCTGATCCTCGAACTGAATGCGTGCCTGTATTTCCTGAAGCTAAGAACTGGAGAACTGACCCCTGAGACATGCTGGAACAATGTGCCATGGCTCCAGACACCATGGGTTTTTAAGACGTTTGAGATGATGTCACCTGTAACTTTGTATCTAAATATAAAGTTTCCACAAAGAAGTGAAATTAAACCACGTCGCCAAATGGGTGCTGCGCCGCATCCTCAGAGCTTGACAATTAAGTCATCATTTGATATAAAATTATACAGTGTGTCACCTCTCATCTAAATTTGGCCCACCCTGAGATACAGTAGGCACTCTCAAATTAAAACGAACAGCTGCTGCACATGAGCCAAAACTTATGCAATAAAACGAGGCTTGAACAGAAGACGAAAGTAACTCAATCACATTTTATCCCAGTAATTACATTTATATTACATTTTGTAACACAGTGGCTTTAAGACTGTCATTTTCATTGGGGCCTGACCAGTTAGCATTGACACAGAACACCTTATTTATATGGATTTACACAAAGCTACATAGGAAATAGTCCAGAAATTAGCACCAAAACAACATGCTATTACAAAATATAGTTCAGGGTAGCATATTGCATTTGATATAACGCATTTGATATCACATCACAGAAAAGCTCAACCTCAGAACATAACTGACATCGTAACTGCAGGAATGCCCCCACTGTGCACAGATGATGAAACACATATACTCAGTGCTTCCAGGAAAGTGAAATCGTACCATGAGTCTGAGCATTTCCTTTTTGTGGTTTCTTTAGATTTTGGATTTGACTTATTGATATTCTAACCAGCACGTGTTTCTATTTTATTACATCCCTCGCTTTTTCAGATTTTTTTCAGACAAACTCAATACACCTCTATTCTCATGAGTCATTATTTGTGCACAGGGCTTCACCTTAAACACACCACTAGTGGTCACCAACATGCCTGGAAGTCCTCTAATCTACACTGCGATCAGAACATGGCATATGGTGTTTGTCTGTCAGCAGGTGAGCCGTGCCAGTCAGGCCAGCACACAGCAGGGGTATCACTCTGGGTGACTGCACTTCTCAACTGTGTCTCAACTCTGCTGTTGGTCCACACTCCAGTTAAATGACTTAGTGCCACTCAAGAACAGATCAACATGCTTACAGGTCAGGGTGTTAATGAGAGGACCTTAGCGTTTTCCGCTGAGCCTGACAAAGGCCAGGTGGAGGTTAGGAGTTATAAAGGGGAAAGGTGGCCAAGTGGAGATGTTCTCTGTACCTATATAGTCCTAAAGGCCGAGGCCCTTTTCATCTGTAACTACCAGCTGCTCTGCTGCACTGAGTCCTCAAACACAGGTAAGCAAGTTTCTCTGTATTCCCTCAAGATTTCAACTTTTAAAATTTATGTGTATAATAACCAGGGATGAAAGTAAAGAGTAGCACAGGCAGGATCTATAATTCAGCTAATCTACTGTGCCAAGCAGCCTGGCATACAGCCAAGAGGGATAGAGGAGTGGCAGGCCAGATAAAGCGCTCTGCCAATGTTGTAATGCCTGGCACAGGTGCATTGTTAAAGACACTGTTAAAATGATTCATTTTCAATCCAATAATCTGCAGTACACTATAAGATGTCCACAAAAGGTCTATATAGTTTCTAAATGACTGCTAAATATGTTTTTCACCTTGAAAATGGAGCTGAACTTCCAACCCAGGAGAGTATCCATCACAAATGGGATTTGACTAACAACACTAATAACAATTCTGTAATCTTGGACAGATCATTCTCACTCTTGAGCAATCTGGCTGCTAAAACTGATGGCAAAGTGGGGATTGACCTTGAGAATACTGACAGTATCCACAATGGTGATTTTGGGATCGGGGTGTTCTTTTGAGTTTGTAATAGATGGTGCTTTGATAAAATAAGGCTCACTCGGGAATAAAAGGAATCAAAATAAAATCAATTTTCAATTTACTTCAATAGGAGCTGTGCAGAAATAACATTAAACATGACCTTGGATGGCTCATCTCTAAAATGCTGTTTGTTGAGTGAAGTATGAAATGTGCAACATCAGAAAGATAACAGTTCTGGGGTTGATTTTAACTTTAAAACTATCCGATTCTTGCAGGAATTTAGAAGTACCGCTCCCACATCACCCCAGCTTGAGGACCGCCTGAGCCATCAAGGTGTAATTTCTGCACTCATCACTTCTCTAATTCTTTGACACTGCCTGTTTAGTCTCACACCGATTTGGAAGGTTCAGAGATTTGAGTCAAATACCATCCAATGACTTTTCTGCAGACCTTGTTTCACTGCGGCTTCGTCTCAGGCTTTAATTTCCAATGAAAGAATGAATTGTTCGGTTTTCTGTCCACATCAAAGCCCTTGTTTTGAGTTGGGGTATTGCTGCACACCCTCAGCATGTCTATATTGAAAGCTATTAAAAGAAAGTGGTCCTGTAATGAGTGTCTTCAAGAAAGGTCTGATCAAATTTGAACATTACTTCATCCTTTAGCTTTCAGGCATCTGGCCTTGAGGTATTAAGTATTGATGGACGGACTCAGTTTTACTTTGTTTTTGAAACCTTGCAGAATAAAAATTTGATCAGATGTGTACGGATTTATGTGTGAGCTTTTCTTTTTGTGCTCCGTCCAAGACGCCTCCCTCCTATGGCCAGGATACCATGGGCGGTGTCCATGCTGTTACTGCTGGTGCTCCACTCTCCAGGGGTGTCCGCAACCCCCGTGCAGCACCTGTGTGGCTCCCACCTGGTGGATGCCCTCTACTTTGTATGTGGAGAGCGGGGCTTTTTCTACAGTCCAAACCGACCCCGCAAACGGGATCTGGAACATCTGCTTGGTAAGCCCTCATTAACTTCGGGAACAGTCTTGACTTCTTCTGTTTGACTTGTGTAAAATAAGTTCTAATTGTGCCCTTGATGGTGGGAGTTCAGAAAGGAACAGCATGATATTGCCCGGAGACCCCAGGATGGCTTTGTGTTTCTGCCTGCCATGTTCAAAGTTCTGACTCAGTCTAATGAGAATGCCAATTTGGATCCTAGCTGGAGGAAAAATGTTTACAGACAACATGCTGGAAACTTCCCTGAACTAGATCTATGCATTTGTCCGAACCATCATTAGTGTGCAAAGCCCGTCTCCATCCTATTTGAATTCAGTGGTGTGGCCAGGGTTTTGGTTTCTTATTGTTGCTTTCAACATCTATGTGACAAATCCAATAATCACAAATCTTGTCAAATCCCCAAATTCCTCATTACACTATTCCCACAACGTATTATTTGGATCGTCCGCCTCAAACAATCTATTGATGTTTTGAAGTTAACTTTAAAGGTGTAAGCTATGACATGCCTCTGTTGGAGCTCCGTCATATCTTCTCTTGAAGTAGAGACTAACAAGACTAAATGGATTGGGAGGATCAGATTACCTATCCATTAAGTCTCCAATAAAGAACAGTCTAAATGGTATTTTGAGGAACTGGAGGTGTGCACAGCAGCAGCAGGACTTAACACAGGGCTATGGAACCTTTCTCCACTTCAAAGGGTTCCTGTCTAAAAGAGCCAGACAGGAGCAGCGGCTGTGGAGAGCTCTGTCTGACCACAATGAGCCCAAGGTGAAGAGAGGCATCGTGGAGCAGTGCTGCCATAAGCCGTGCAGCATTTACCACCTGGAGGGCTACTGCGACTGACTCGTCACTCCATGACCAGCACCACTCATAGCTTGTAAAAAGTCAATTTCTGGCCCAATACTTGCTGGCTATGTCTTATCAACTGAAGGAAATAAAGCTTCATGACCCATAACCCCGGGCTCCTCTCTGCAAAGATGTGAATTTGTGTTCTTTGTAGCTGGTGTATAGTGTGGATGAAACATGGGTTGTAATAGCTTTTTGCTGCGCTCCAACATGTGGCTGCGGTACTGCAGTGCTCTCTACTGGCTGAGGACGCACATGGCCCAAGAAGATCCGAGCAAACAAGGCTTTGTACAAAGCATCTGCACACATGGGAAGTCAATAAATCTCAGTAACACTTTTGCTTTTTAAGAAGAGTATTAAAATTTGTATTTATTTGGAGAGAAGATTCATAAAGAGCTATCCTGCATGAAATAGTACTAGCTGTGCTACATTAAGAACTGCTAAAGAAGTCACAGAGATACAAACACAGAGCCACATTTTCATGCTGACTACAAATTTCGTTCTCTGGATTGTGCACCATCTATTTCCTCATTATTGTCACACACTGCTCCTGTGTATGCGCACACACAGACAAACACACCTCCGTTATTTCTAAGATCAAAAGTGATGAGTTAAAGGCTCACGCTCTGTGGAACAAATTGACAAAAACAAATGCTGTAAAACGTCGAAAGTATTAAAAAGACCAAACCATAGGAATTAAATCTGGCAGCCAAGCAGTTGTCTTCTTGTCTGGTGGAAGAGCTCCATTACGCATAATGATTTCCTGACAAAGCAAACAAAGAATTAGACCTCCACACAAATATCTCAGCAAACGCAAAAGGTGAAAATCATCAACAACAAGCTTAAAACTGTTCAGTTCTCGTCACATCTCCAAAAGTGTTGCCCTTGTAAAAGTTCAGGATGTTGCGGTGAGAGGTCAGTTTGCTTCTCACCTTCTTTAAGAGGTTCATTTGTTTCAGTTTGCCTGTTTTCCTTGTCATGTTGGAAAGCTTTGCTGGGATCAAACCTACGGCGAGGAGCACCAGGGAGCTTTGACTTGAGCTGTTCCAGATCGCTCTTCTGCCGACTCAGCTGGGACCGAAGCTTAGACATCTCCTACACACACACAGCCAGGAAAAAAAAAGTGAGGATGAAGTACAAGCCCCTGAGCATGAGATGTGTTTTCGAGGTTTGGGAAGCAGATGGTTCTGCTCTCATGTATCACCTGTTTCAGGGAGATATTCTCATCTTTCAGCTTCATCACGTGCTTGATCTTCTGCTTCTGGTTGTGGTGGCCCAGCAGGTGAGCATAGGCGTCGGACAACTTGTTCAACTTCTCCTGATTCGCTCCGTTTTCATTGAGCAGTGCATTTCGCTCTGCGGCGAACGCGTCGAGCTGCTCCTGTGGGCACACACCAACACGAACATCAAGAGGGTTTTAACTTCATTCTTTAATCTAAACTTCAACCTGCATTAAGTGATTGTTTTGGCTACACTAGAGATAGCGCTACAAGGTGTAAACACAACAGTCATCACCTTTATATGGTGAACATGTTAGCAAACAACTGGCTATTTACGCATCCACTCCTTACTATGTTCACTTGCCAGTTGCTAACTTTTATCTGTGTGCTGTGTAGTGCTAGGCAGGCAATGTACAGTGGGTACATCAGTGCTTTTATTTTGCTGAAAACAGCTGCTCTGTAGGGTCAGAGAAGAGGCTGATGAACTGTTGCGGCTCATAAAAACCAAAACAATGAGCTGAAAGACACTAAAATGCTCCTTTAAAGTGGAGTGGAACTAGAGAGTTGGGTGACAGCCACACTACAAGCAACATGTTTCACTTACTAATATTTTCAATGTAAAAATAGCGATGATTGAGCTGAGTGAAACATCATCTTGGCTATTTGAACTGATGTAAAAAAACAGACTGACCTGGAAGGGCCTGACTTTTGCAAGCAGCTCCTCATATTGCTTCCTCCAGTGTTCTGTCTCTGAACTTGTAGAGCTTAGAAGAAAGGGATAAGAAGTTAAAAAAGTGTGCAAACAAACCCCTTCAAATTGAACAAACACACACACACTCACCTTTTCTCTTGCACTTCAGTTATTTGTCTTTGAAGCTCCTGTCGCTGCTCCTCCATCTCCCACTGCAGTGTAACCTTTTCCTGAGTCAGTACCTCGACCTGCTCCTGCAGAGCCCGCCTGTCTTGTCGTTGTTCTTCCAACTCGTGCTGCATGGCCTGCGTCTTCTCCTCCATAAGGTCTAATTGGACCTGGAAGCTCACATTCCCTCGTTCAACCTCATTCAGGCGAGACTGAACCTGATTTCTGTCACGCTCTGCCATGTTTAGCTGATTTTCCAGATCAAGCCTGGACTGCTCTTTGAGTTCTATTTGAGACTGAAGACTCTTGCTTTCCTCGGCTGCTCTTTCAAGCTCAGTCTGTAGTCCGAGCACCTCTGACCTGACCTGCTGGTGGTCTTTCCTTTCAACCTCCAATGCTTCCCTTTCCTCCTGAAGGGATGTCAGAATTTTGACTTTCTCTTCTCTTTCTTGTTGGAGCTGTTCCATTATTTCCAGTTTTTCCTGGTTGACATCCTTTAGCAGTTTCTGGGCTTTTTCTTTCTCATTTTGGAGCTGAGTTATGCTTTGACCCCTCTGTTCTTCTAGTTGCCCGAGGACCTCTACTCTCCCCTTTGTCTGCAGCTGAAGCTCCTGCTGCAGCTGACTGATGAGGTCAGCGTAGCTCGCCTCCATTGCCTTCATCTCCTCATCTTTTTGTGCAAGGCGAGTCTGCACCTCCAGCAACATTCTATCAAATCGAGGAAAAAGAGAATATAAAGAGGTGGAAATGGGACAGCTATTTCAACACAGACAGAGTGAATTTGAAGCGTACCTTGAGTTCTCCTCCCTGGCTTTTGCTTCAGCTAACTGTCTCTCCTGGTGCTCCTCTAACCCCTCGTTCAACCTGTCGATCTCCTCATCTGTCTTTTGAACCACTCTGTCCATCTCCTCCTTCATCTGCTGGGTCACTCTTTCCACTTCCGCTTCTAGTGTTTTCTGTCTTCCCTCTGCTCCCTTCAGAGCCTCTTTGGTACTGGAAAAGACAAGCAGTCTGTGAAGCTTGCACGTTGAAATAAAACTTGAAGAAATACCGACAGTCCAGCACTCACCTTTCCAGCTCTGTGACAATGTCTGCCATCTTGCTCAGCGAGTTTGTGTGCGCCTCCTGGAGATCTCTCATGGCTGCAAAATGCTCCTCTTTTAAAGCTGCCACATCATTGCCCTTACTACAAATGACAAGCATACAGTTTTCATGTGTTAAAAGCAGGTTAAATTCACAATTCACGGTGTCTTAGAACAATGCATGCATGATCATAAGACGACCATCTTTGTTTACTTTCGTCTGGAACGGAAAAATTTTCTGAAATACTCCTGTCAGTACGTCACAATATACAATTCATGGTGAATTGCACAGCATAATAGTACTTTAAGCAGAAACAATTAGTGGATAAATCAAATAGGGGATCGAGAGAAAAATAATCTGCCACTATTTTGGTGAGAAATAACTCATTTCCATCATTTTACGAGCAAAAATGCCAAATATATCTGGTTTCTAGCTTCTCAACAGTAACAACATGTTGCTTTGTCTGTCATGTATGACTGTAAACTGAATGTATTTGGGTTCTGAACTGCAGGTTGGACAAAACAAGATGTTTGAAGGAGTCATCTTAGGCTCTGAGAAAAATGATGGGTGTTTTTCAACTACTTGGCAGCAAATTACAGGTACACTTGATGATAAATAGAGTGTTTTTCAGCTGCACTTATAAGGTGCACATGAAAAGCCGTTCGCGGGTAAAATTGCCACAAGATGTTTGTTGAGTGTCATGCCTACCACTCGCCACTATTTTCCTTCTCTCTCCACTCTCAACCATCAAATAAAAGAAATAAAAGTTTCCCTCCAAGTGAGGAGGTGAGGTGACTTGCAAACTTTGAAATTGGTCATAAACAGAAATAGACAGTGACCCACTGCTGGTGTCAAACCTGGACTGGCAACCTGTCAATTATTTTTTCTCTACTTTTTGCTCTGGTTGCTGGGACATGCTCCCAGCTGCCTGTTACTCTAAATAGCAACACACAGGCAGAGGCAACAAATCAAAAAGGAAAAAAAAAAACAAAAACAAAAAAACAGGATGTCTTTAATGAAAGCATGACTTTCAAACTTAATCAAACTTCATCTTAATCCTCTGGGGCCTCGGCCACTTCTTAATAATACTGGTGCCTCGAATGTCTGACTATTTAAAGAACTGCACAATTCAGTCAGTAACTGATGTTATGTTTTTCATCACCAGAGCTATTGAATATGTGTGTTGCTATAATGGCACCTGATATTAAAAATAGTTCTAACATCATCAAGCCGGAAAAAAAAAACTAAAGGTGAATTTGTAAAACTGCATTCGTTTTTCAACACACAGGCGAAAAAGAAAATCTCTACTGAACACAGGTAGAAGGGGTTTTTTTTTGTTTTTTTTTTATCTTTTAAAGAGCTCTCGTTTTTGCAGTGAGATCTGGAGATCTCAAACTGACCATGTAGGTTTGGTGCCTTAACCCAACTGTTTCAGGGTGCATTATGTAGACTGGAGCGACCTGAGAGGGTGAACATTTTCCTTCTCGGTGTGTGTGGGCTTTGGGTGCTCACCTCTCCAGCAGAGCCCTCGTATCACTCAGCTGTCTCTCCAGCTCGTCTTTTTCCTCCTGTAGGCTCTGGAAGGCCTCCTGACTCCTCTCCGCCACCCCCTGCCTCGACTGCTCCTGGTCCTCTAGGAGAGCGAGCTCTCCCAGCACCTCCTCCATCTCCTCCTTTAGCTGTCTCAACTGCTCCTCAGAGTCCTCTCTCTCCTGCTCCACCAGCACAGACAGGGAGTCCACGAGTGCCTGTGTTTAAAAAGCAAAGAGTCAGTTATTGCTTGAGGTGTTTCTGCACTCAATCTAAAAAGAATGTAAGACAAAACCGTCTGCGTAACTCTTTCTTTCTTCAGTTCCTCAGTCTGAGTTGCGTGTTCCTGCTCGAGCTGAACCAGTCTCTTTTTCTCATCTCTTTTAGCTTCCTTTAGCAAGGCGAGCTCTGTTTTCAACTCCTCCACTCTCCGCAGCCCTTGCTCCTGAGTCTTGCCTAAAAAACAATATATCACATCATCACACGATCATCAGTTTATTTTTGGAATTCAAATCAAAATCACAGCAGGATGTAGGTGAACGTACTTCTCTCTTCCTCAGAGAACAGATATCTCTGTTCAAGGTGTGCCACCCTCTCATCCAGCTCCTTCTCCGTCCTTCTGAGCACCTCCCTCAGTCGAGCAAGCTCTGCCTCCTGCTGTCGAACAGTAGCCTGAAAGTCTTGAACTTTTTGGTTGGCTGACTTAATTTGCTCCTCCGTGTCACTCCCTGTCTCTTGTGAGGACTTAAGCTCCTGCTCTTGGTTCTCCAACCTCTTCTCCACCTCCACTAAAGCATCCTTTGACGCTTGCAGCTCTTGCTGGAATATCTGTGCTTCTTCCTCTTTTAGTCTCAGCGTGTCTTTAGCAATTTCTAGTTCAATGGTACGCTGCTCCAGTTCAGTCTCAACTTGCCTGTGGAAAAACAGCAAATGAGTGTCGCGGTACACAGTTGAGATCTAACTTGCTTGAAGGAATCATTGTCTTACTTTATTTTCTCGATCTGAGAACCAGCCACAGTGCTCTCCTTTGTCTTCTCTTGAAGCTCCAAGCGGAGATCCTAAAAACACATGAACGGGTCAAGTATGTTTTTGACAAAGGACAATTAAAAGACAGGGGAAAGATGTCCACTTTTGGAAAATTTGCTTTTCTGGGCTTAATTTATACCTGGATCTGGTCATTGGCTCTGTCCAGGTATCCCTGCACAACTCTGATCTCCTCCCTCAGCTCCCGTATCACAGCTGGAAAATAATACACAATTATGGGTGGGAGAATAAGGAGACAAACCTGGAAACGTAAGTAGGAGCAGTTTCCTGTAAACTGTGATGTTTACTTGTACATCAGGAGCAATAATACAGACGTACATGCAAAAGACAGGCTGAGAAAACTGGCAACTGGCCCAGAGATCATATTTGTGACGTACTCACCATGTAATCGAGCATTCTCATTCTCCAACTCTTCATTCTGAGTTTTTGTCACTTGATGAAGGTCCTCTGTAATCACAGGACAGACCGGGTTACCAAATTGTTGCTGTTCATCCACTTTTATTCCTCTACATATGTAAGAATGTGCTTAAATCTTACCCAAGTCTTTATTCCTGTCCTTTAGAGCAGTGACAGTAGCCCTGGCAGCTTGGAGGTCAGTTTCTAACACCTTCAGTTGACCTTCAGTGTTAATCTGCAGGACATTTAACTCCTGGACACACACACACACACACACACACACACACACACACACACACACACACACACACACACACACACACACACACACACACACACACACACACACACACACACACACACACACACACACACACACACACACACACACAGTATACATAAGCATCAGCATCTATGGCAGCTGAAGATGTGCCCATAAACTCTGACTTTATGTTCAGCTGCGATTAAACCAATGAAAGATTTCACTAAATAATAAAGGATGTACAGGATGTGTACAGTCATACCTTCTTCTTAACATCCAAAGCGTTCCTGGCCTCCATCAACTCCATTGTCAGAGAATTGATTCTTTTTTTTGTCGTATCAGCAGAAACCTAAAACAACATGCACTCAGTCAATGATTATTTTGGTCATTATTGACATTCCTGATTATTTAACTGACTTTGGAAACATCATGCATTTTTTTGAACTTGAACTTGTAATAAGCATGGAAGTATCATGGGCTTCACTGGGTGTTTATATTAGGCTCTGTATGTGTGATACGTCTGAATTTTTACTACTCGTTTGATGTCGGATACGCTGTTGGGCAACAACCGACACACTGTCAGCTCTGGGCACGTTACGCACACACAGTGCACCCAGTGGGACTTACAGTTCTATGATAGAAAACTGATATATGTGCTGCAACCTGCCACAGCTGACTTGGTTTTACCTTTCTTGTTGACCAACTCTTTCTATCATCTTGGAGTTGAACTAAACCTGTCTGACAGTGAGTTTGGACTTTTGGAGACACTATCGTTGGAAGGCAAAAATGTGACTGAAAATAGAGACACATCTCATGCAGGCATAATCAAGACAGGATTTCTTAATGCAGTAAAAGCCTAAATCTAAATGTCAAAAGCACACCTTGTTTTTTAGGAACTCGTTGACTTTCTTGAGCTCAGCACGCTGTCTTTCAAGGGTGGCAACATTGGCAGCAAGGCCCGTCTTCTCCCTGACTGCAGCCAGCAGCTTGGCCTCCACTTTCTTCAGGTCCTCTTCCAGAGCCAGCAAGCGACGGTCCTGCTCCCCTCGCTGCTGAACCAGGGACCTTATCTGAAAGGAAACAAAGCTAAGGTGAGGAAATCAGCAGTGACAGGAACAATGACAACATTAAGGACAAAAGTCACTGATGGCAGACAACTAACAATATCATTATTGTGGTAAATGTTCTTCTGATGAAGTACCTCTTTCTCCAAGAGTTGCTGCTGCCTCTTCTCCATGGTCATGCCAGTCTTCTCTTTCTTGACACCTGAACCTTCAATCTAAATTTTCACAAGATGTAAAGAAGGTTAGTTTTATATTAGGAGCGCCTGTGAGACAAGCAGATCTGGGAGTGTGAGGAGTGGTGTTACATGCTGAAAATGAGAGAAAACTTACAAGACCATCGACGGACATAGTCCTGCGGACAGGTGACATCAGAGGAGTTCTAGAAGGCGATGGTGGTGGTGGCAGAGCGGCTGGAGACAGACATCATGAACATATGTGGTATGTTTAAGATAACTGTAACGTTATTTCTTTGGTTTCTTTAATTGTTGTATCGTGCTTCTCGAATTTACCCACCTGCTTTAACAAGTTTGAATCGATCAGATTTGTCGAAGGAAGCAGCTCCCTTCAGATCTCCAGGTTTAATCTCATATGACCCCGGTGGAGGTGCACAACCTTCGGGCAACGACGTTAGCACAATGTTAGCTACGTTATTGCTGCTAATCCTTCGTCAGTTTAAATATTAACATGAGCTAACCTACGTTAGCGCGCTTTGTTTTAACCTGATTGTTGATATCTCGAAATGATACAGCGCTGATAAAGTGTAACTTGTGGACTAATTTATGTTTTCTTTGCAAGCAACGTAACCAAACGTTACGTTTGTCAGGTAGCATAAGCTAACGTTTACTGACTTAGCGTTGAATGACATGGTTGGTGCTGTACTACTCACTGTTAGCTTTTGAATGTTACTTACCAACGTTGTCGTTGAACCTCTTTAAAGGAGCTCTTGAAAAAGACATTTTTAAACCACCGTACGTAACTACTTTAGAATTTCTAACCGTATAGAAACGGCTGCAGGGCAGCTGCCGCTGACAGACAACAACAGACGCTTCTCCGCTGAAATTTCAAAATAACGTCATGCGTAAGTTTACGTACGACTGACCAATAGGCACCCAGTCTTGGATTACGTCACCCCACCCTGCTCATCATTTTCTTTTGTCGCAGAAACGCCTCTCTGAACTTGTATGTAACTGATCTCTCTCTCTCTCTCTCTCTCTCACCAGTTAAACATTGCCAGGTGTTTAACTAGTGGAAATACTAAATCCCCTCTATTTATTTACGTATTCATCAGACCTGAAAACTGTCTAATCTTTGACGTTTTGTTGAAAAAAATATCAAGGAAGCACTTTAAAAGTCTGTTCACAACTTTCATAGAGGAGCATGAAGGGTAAAGCCCATTGGAAACCAACATAATAGGCACTTTTTTCAGTTAAACATTTTTTATTTCATGGAAATACAACATAATTTCAAATCCTTTGCAGGACCATTGTTGTACATTTTATATTCTTTTCTCCATTTTTTGTACTTCAAAACATGGTCACTTGTACAACAATATCATAAACAAAAGCCTCATGTCACAAATGGAGCCATTGATGACAATAAATTACACTTGCCATGCTAAGGTTTTGAGATGATACATTGGTACCTTCATTTTTACTAGATTAACCTTTAAATGAACAATACATCAGAGTTGAATAAATATGATAAAAAGACACTGGAGTTACAAAAGAAACTTTGTTCATTGAAAACGGAGCAGAAAAAGATCACAGGGCTGTTTGGAGAGGGTTACTTCTTCATCATAACTCATTTGTTCTCCTTCATATGAAAAAAAAAAATAGGGACAAATTTTGCATATTTTGATAACACTGCTAAATCTAAAGCAAAAATCCAACAATAGTAAATACTGACTATATTTAGGAAACTGCCCTTTAATTATAACTGACAGATTAGTTATGTTTTTTTCCGTTATGTGCAGAGTATTTCATAGGTCTGCTTGACCAACATCATTCATTCACACTCAAAACAGGTTAATCTAGTACAGCACTGTCTTTATACAACCTAGAGGTATTTTCTAATCTTGTTTCTTTTGTTGCTGTTTTTTTTTAACTCTGAAAAAGCAAACATTTACCCCGATGAAGATGTGTCTTTTCCAAACTGTAAATAATGTCACTGTATTCATGTACAGAATATAAAAATCTTTCCAACAGACAAAAGCGAGAAAGAAAAAAAAAAAACAGTTGATGAGGTTTCCAGCCAGTAGTAGAGACGCAAGTATACCAAGGATGTGGAAATTAAAATACTCATAATTAAAAACAAGATCAATTACGACACTCAACACTTCACTTAGCTCAACAGTGAAATTTACAGTGGAACTGGTACCGAATAGAAATGTGTCAGGAGGAAGCAAGAAAACCAGATGGGAAGGGCGAGATCAATCAAAGCAATTCAAAACCGTGATGTACCTTCATTTCTCTGAAAGCAAGCAGGTGAAGAAAGAGGAAGGAAGAAGCATTCGAAAGCATTATGATAGACGCTACCATGAACATGGGCAGACCGAATTATTGTACAGATGAGTGAGGAGTTTGAAATGTATCACGATAAACAGGTTTGGGGCAGAAGAGAGGACACGCATCATGGCAGCATAGGTGTACAGGTGCCTGTGCTAGTACTGTTAGTGTCTGTGGTAGCACTTCGGAGCACCATGTTTCACTTAAAAGATCTTAACATAAATTAGAAATTTTGTTCACTGTTGCATTATTTCATACTTGACTTAAACCTTTCCCGGTTTACTTTTGTCTCAGCTCTTGATTGCAAATTCTGAAAGAAGGCGTTTATGAGTCCCAACGGCTGTGACCTCGAACGAGACAGTGGCTTGAGATTACAGGACAGAGAAACTTGTTTGGCGTTTGTGTCAGATCCACGGATGTGCAGCGGAAGGACTGAGAGAAGGCATGCATGAGTCTGAGTGAAAGCCACACAGAGAGGAAAATGAAGAAAAGAAAAGGTGTGAACATACACTTCCACCTCTGGCCTGGTCCACTTCGAGAGGTTCACCCTTCGAGAATTCAAAGACAGACACTTTTTCGATAGAGAAACAGTTTGAGAAGATTTTGTCTTTGGATTCTTGAAGCCAGTGTGGAGCCAGCATGTAAGCTTGACCTCTACAAGACCAGGAAGAGGCAGAAATTAGTATCACAGCTATGTGTGTTTGAGTGTGTGTGTGCGTGCGTGTGTGTGTGCACTATATGTGAAGGGTCTATTTCAACAGGTGGTAGCCAGAGATTGGTGTATAGGAGGCTGGAAACAGCGAACGTGCTCCACAGTGGAACTGTCTGTCTCCACCGCCTTCATGTACTTGTTGAGGATGGCGAAGATCTCGTTGTTGAGGATCTGGTACTTCCTAATGCGGTCTGCCATCTTCTTCAAGGGCTGTCCAGGAATAGAAAAGGAAAACATGAGAAACTATCAAGAGATGTGTTTATGCATGCGAGGAATAGTACTGGGCAGAGTATACCCACCACATTTTTGATGATCTCATCCTTGCCGTCCTGTCTTTGGACTTTGAGCAGGTGGTAGCAGAAGTCAAAGAGGTCAAAGCGACGCTGCTGTCCCAGCAGCACAATGATGGCACAGCCGGCCCAGTTCAGCCCATCCCCAAAGCACTGCCTGGAAGGCAAAGCACAGATAGCACGTGAGCACAAGTTTGAGCAAACAAAGCAGAGACATTTCAGTAAACAGTACTACTTGTATGCAAATATATTCCAGAAGATGAGTCACAAGATTATATAAGTAATTATGCAACAATAACTCATTTCTTCTGATCCATGTGTGCCCTACAGTGTTTTATCAGCTGCTATGGTGACAAGACAGTCCCTGTCTGGACTTGAACGTCAGTGTGGTTACACATATGCGCCACAACTCTTTTTACTTTATGTGTTTTTTTCCAGCTCTCCTGCTGCAGTAGAGCCACGTCATAAATGGCAGCGTGATATGAATGCGTCATCTACAGTAGAGGGAGCCGAGGCAGAAACTGCAACATCAAGATGTACTGAAAAAGTTTCCCTCAAGCTTTCTCTACTTTTTTTTGCTGTGAAATTCTGGCATTTCAAGCATCAAGTATCCAAACAAACAAATAAGACAGCTGCACAAAGTCCTGCAGGAATAAAAGGGTAAAATATCTACAAAAACTCTGCTCTCAACAAAAAGAATAAAACAATAAAATGGAGGAACTGTGACTTAAAATGAGCAAAATTATCTGCCGACGGAACACAAAAATTTCACTCAAAGACCCCCAGTTATGTGCCAGACTAAAATCAAGTACATTTGTCTGGATACACAGAAATTCTGACATCGAAAAAACAGTTTTGTACTCGTCTGTGTCGTTCAAGCAGCTTTACAATTCAGGAAAATCTAGTTTCAATAAGTACTAAAAGCAATAAAAAATCTCAGGAACAAGTTATATTTTATTGAGATAATTAAGGACAGAAAAGCTTGAAACAAGTGCTCTAACATAAACAAATGCCCTATTTTTATAGAGCATTTGGATTTGTGTTGGTTTTGCCATATTGACAAACCAACACACAACTGAAAATTAACATAACCTGTTGTATTTTAAGTGGAATTACATGATCATGTTTGGCTGCATATAACTGAAAAAGAGAGAAAGAAACTACTAAACAAACGCACTCCTACGGTTCACACACACCAGCCAGGTGCTACTCACTCTGCTGTGAACTCGTGTGTGCCCACAGGGATGCAGTAGACAAACTGCATGGCGCTCCACAGGCGGTGGAACTCCATACACTCGTCGACGTGCATCACACCGTTGGTGGGCGGAGGCCCGCGCCACACCCCGTCGTGTAGGAAACTGCGGATGCGTGTCAGGATGACCTCAAACATGGAAAGGCCGCAGCACAGACGCTCTTTGGTCAGCAGGTCGCCCTCACGAGCAATGGCAATTTGCTGGAAAAAAAAGAACAGTCATAAGACGTTATTATTATTAGAATTATAATGTGAAAAAAGTGTTTTCTATACAAAATGCAGGAGAAACAGCGGTTCTCATCTGTCTGGTGCTGAACTCACCTGCGGGGTTCCCAACCTCTCGATTAGAGGCACAAGGTGGAGAGGGGCGTACTTTGCTTCCAGCCTTTTCATCCTCACCTCCAGACGCTCTCCCTCTATAGAACACACAAACACGAGGAGGGAGCTGTACATACTGTGCAAAAATGACACATCAATCGATGGGCGCCAGACTGGACGCAAGCAATTTGTGTCTTTTCCCCTCTGCTGTTGACCCTTTTTAAATACCTTTGATGTAGACTCTGGGCAGAATGTTCTGGAAGGGGGCGGCATGAAGCAGGTCACACACTTCCTCCTGGGACTAAGGTTCAAACACAACACAGGAAAGGGTCATTTCAAGTAAAAGAGCAACACCCACTTTACTTTATGGACATCCTTACGGAGCATGCAGGTAGCCATGAGGTGATTTTATACTTCCTGCTAAATTCCTTGTTGTGCGAGCTTTCAAAGCACATTCGAAATGCTTAAAGTTATAAGAAGCTCCACACTGCAGGGGCATGCTGATGGATTACAACACTCATCAGTTTATGCAGAGAAAGGAGATCAGATTATTGAATGAGTGTGTGTCTGGATGGTATCATGAGGCTGCGTTTATCAAGCCACGATGACGCGCCAATATCCACAGGATTAGAATTTGTCACACTCTTAAGTACATAAGAACATCCCATCTCATCTGGTTGAGCAGCGAGAGGTCAAGTTTGCAACCATCTTCATAAACTCCATCCCTCTGGATAAAATAGCAGTGTGTTAGTGCTATTTAAGCTATGTGAGGTCATGCGAACAGATGCCATCTAGGTGGTTGTCATGATGATTGTTAGTCAGGACAACTAGCTATGAATCAAACTAAACGCAGAGAAGCAGCATCTTGAAACCTCCTGAAACTACGAGGGTGACGGTTGAGAAAAGAGAGCCATGCAATGATGAAAAAGCAAGACACATACACACACACACATGCGCTTCCCGGCAGTCCAAAACCAACACAAATACTCTATGCACACACAGGTCAGTGCAGTCAGACAGAAATGGCAGAGAGTGACAGCTGAGTAGTGTTAGGCAGTCAGGCAACACGAGTGCCCAGAAGCAGAAGAGAGGATGAAGAAAGTGCAGAGTTAAGCACAAGACTGTACCAACAACCAACCAGAAACATACTGTCACCTCTTCCATGGAAGACAAGGACAAGATTCTTCAATATAGCAGCCAAATGTGTGTTTTTTAAACTTATTCAATTGCCTTTCTCCAAACACAATTCATTTCTTAAGGCTTTTGTGTGAAATTCAATTCATGTGAAATAAGAAGACACTTAAATTGTCTCAGGCCTTTTGCTTCCATGGCTGCTTGGAGGTGAAACTGTGTGTGCCAAACTAACATGGTGAGAAAGAAGAAACACAGCAGCCCAAACCAACAAGAGATAAAAGAGGAAAAAGACATATTTGGTCTCTGCGTTATATTTCGATACCAACGACAAGACCTAAGTTCTTACCACCTGTTGTAGATGCCAGCGTGAAATGAAAAATAGAGTTGTATTTCAGAAAATAAAAAAACATCAAAGATCAAACACACTTGGGGTCACACAGGGGCCTGACAGTTTCTGCCTGTAACATTCAATTTAGGATCAATTCGGATCAACATTATTAATGGGCAGAAACTTTCAGACACCCAGGGTATTGATCGCCCACACAGAAACATTGCAGTCAACAAAAGCTACACATTAGTGACCCCTGAGCACTGAGCATACTCAGGGAGCACAGAGGGAATTAACAGGGGAAAAGGTTGGGGAAGTAGTGGAATAAGGGGAGAAGAAAGTTGAGATAAACACAAGATGCCAAAACAACAAAGAGAGAAGAGGGAGACAGGAACAGGGGAGCAATAATATTACAGTCTGAAGGGAAGTGGACACTTGTAAAGGAAATGTCCTACCAGAGCTTGCTCGATGAGCAGGCAGAAGAGGATGGCATTTCCCACCTCCCTTAAGCTCTGGAAGACATCTGTCTTCAGCTCAGCATATTCAATGATATCCTTGAGCTGATGGTGGAAGAACTCCAGGATACCTGGAATGGCAGAAATGGAAAAGAAAAAAAAGCAGCCATGACACCTTGCTAAATCCACATATTTGTGAGGAAGAATGCACAAAAACTATCACTGAACCATCTTTTAATTCCTGTGGTCAGATGTACAGCGGAGCAGTGAGTGCCCTCTAACACCTCATTATGTTATTTGTAATCTACTGCTACCAGGATGTTGTCAGTGGGTCTGCCCAGCTGCTCTGACCCACATATAGTCTGAGTGTCAGGTCCTCACAGCAGAGATCGGGAGGATCATTTACTGTTGACAGTAAGATCACAGCCGGTAAGCCAGGTACAGAACTCAGGGTACAGAACATCAGTAATCTACAGATTACTAAACTCTCCTCATAGGGATATCCCATCTGACTGGCCTCTAATCTGTACACAGAGCTCCGGCCATAATGCACGCAGCCAGGTCAGGAAATACGCAAAGGTGCTAAGTACGTAGAGGAGTAAAGCATCTTTAGGCTTTAAAGGGAGCATTCCTGTCCTTTTCAGAGCTGATTTCAACAGTATTTCTGTGTTGCATGTTAACAAACAGATCACTGCAGTGCTCTATATGTTATCAGCATTTTTTTCTGCTGGCTGTGTGCTGCAAATGTTTAACAGCTGCTCCAAGTTTTATCTTATTCCAGTAAGTCCATGAACTGACTGCACTCAAAGAGGCAGCATGTGCGCAAAACACTGAAGTGCTTAGCCAGGAGGAGGACTGAGCTGGTATTAAAATGGGAACGTAGTACATGTGGAAGTGAGTAGAAAAAAATAAAAAGAGACCCAATAGCCCGTTTATCTGACTCAAGCATTGTTCAGTATCAGTGTATCTACAAGAGCACTTCTTTAGACACCTTTAGCCGTACATGTGATGTGAAACTGGCTGTCAGAACTGTAACAGACTTTATTGTGGCGTGATGGACAAAAGAAGAGGAAAGAAAAGAGTGTTGTCAGAGCGGAGTGAAAAAGTAAAAAACAAAAATTCGCTCAGCAGATACGAACTAAGGCATAGCACAACTTGACCTCTGTGGTAACATCAGCATGTTAACATGCTAAAATAGGTTAATGCTAACATGCTGGCATTAAGAAGACACAGTATAATGTGTGAATGTTCGCCCTCTTTGCTTAGCATGTTAGCATGCTAACATTTGCTGAGTACCACAAAATACAGCAAAGGCTGATGGGAATGTCATTACTTTTGCACTTAGGATATAAAATATTGGACAAAGTGCAATTTTGACCTGATGATGGCGCTACATGAAAAGTCAGAGGATTTACAAATCATCCTCTTGGACGTGACTGTCTGGACCAAATTTCACAGCAATCCATCAACAGTCGTTAAGATACTTCATAGACCTTATGGTGGCACTAGAGGTCGAAGTTGTTTCCCCTTATTGTTGTTGGGACAGACGCATAAAAACAGCTTCAGCTGGCCAGGTTAAGATAATGTGAACATACTGTATTGTTTACTGAGGACATGATGGCACAACATTTCTCAGTAAGAGACAACAGTAAATTCACTACTACAGCTTAAATGGCATGAAAATTGGTGTTGTGGATGTCAGTCCTACAGACATAACCCCACACGCACTCTATTCACTGTAACAGTGGGGACTATAAGCTCACCTGGGGAGCCATACTCATGGCGCGGTAGGCGGCAGATCTTGGGCATGACTTCTATCAGTGTTTTTACGTACTGCAGTATGGTGCCCTGTAGCTGGAAAGTGACAAGGAAAATGGAACACAGCAGGCAAAGGGGAAGAGACGGGGCGCAGAGAGGGAACAAAAGGGTTGACTGTAAGAATGCAGCACATTGAGGGCGAAAGAAACATGTTTTTAGGATGGAAAAAGAGAAATACCAGGCTCTTGACAATCTTAAGCAGCTCCTCCATCACCACAGCAATGCCTTGGTAACCAAGGAGACGGCAGATGGTCTTGAAGTGAGGTGGGCCAACAAAGTTTCTGTAGGAGCTATATATGTGGGAGTAGGCAATGTTCAGAGGCTGGGAAGAGACAGAGAAACAATGTTAACAGTGGGAGGACGGGTTTCCTTTACACGCACTGCTACGAGGAGATTTTAGGGAAATCTTTCCTGTACCTTGGATCCATACAGGTAGTAAGGCTGCACATTGGCTGGCTTGTCTCTTTGAGGCTCCTGGGTAAATGGAATGGCTGTGCGTACAAACCTGAAGAGAAACAATATTTAGAACCACAGGAAAAAAAAGGAGGCACAGGCTGTTAATAAATGAATTCCTACATCAACAAACTGACCGATTTGTGGAGCCGTTGTAGCAGTAATTGGGGAGGAAGTCGAAGTTGAGCTCCCAGAAGACGTGGAGTGTGATCCGTCCATAGGGAGCGGAGACGTTGTGGTTGGCCTCGCGGAACATGGCGTCAAAGCTGTCCAGGGTCATGTGCTTGGACAGGAGGCGGTGGGTTAGTCTGTTGATCTCCAGCAGCCACTCCAACTCCTGCAACAGAGGGATGCAGAATTTGCACGACAGAGTTGATTGAGGATATGAAGGGAAAGGCTCCGTGTTATTAGTGTCTCCTGTTAAGTTTTGGTGTGTATTACTGGTGTGTGATCTCACCACTATGGAGGTGAGGTCCTCGCTCTCAAAGCGGCTGATGGCATGATCCAGAGACTTGTACATGGCTGCTGAGATCCTCTGGGTGATCAGACGGTTCAGGTCGATGGAGCGACCAAGAAGCTGCGAAACACAGGAGGGATAATCCCGAAATACAGTTAACACACAAATAAAAAGGTATTCCATGACGGCCAAAATAATGGCTGCCAGTCTGTGTCCAGAAATAATGACACCCTGGAGAACTGTGGTTGTTCAGTACCTGGACATGTCTCTGTTTAAGCAGTGTCTCATAGCGGTTTGATGGAGGGTACGGGATGATCACGCCATAGTTTTTACACTCTGCTCTGAAGCGCTTATCTAGGAGGACACTGTGAAACACATGGCATGGAAATCAGGAGATAACTTCTGCAGAGACTGCGACAATATCTGCCAATTAGTTTAAAACATACAAAGACGGAGTCACTTCTTCCTACCTTCCAGCCATCGCTTTGTAGTAGGCAAATATCTGATCTGCTAACTTGTAGACAAACTGGTCAAAGCAGAGGTTTACCTAAGAACAAGAAAATCACTATGAAGGTGCTGCTTTTAAGGAGCTACACTGAGGTGAAGAGCACAACATTTGAGTTTTAACCTCACCTCAGCCTCGATTTCATCATAAAGGAACTGTTTCTTGAACTTGGTGAGAGCGTAGTAGCCACTGTCATTATACAAGTCTAGAGGATACAGCACATATCTGCACGAGGGAGAAGGAGTGTTATAATAATGTCTCAACATAGAAACACAATGTGAGTTTGTCACAGGATGCATTACTCCATCATGGATGGCTCCTTGGTCTCCAGGATGTGGTCGGTGAGGATCCAGGGCATGGACATCTCAATGGGGAACTGGATTCGACGACCCATGGTCAGCTCCAGAAAGAACTCTCTGAACCACAGCTGGGACAGGTCACAGCACTGCTGCAGGGCCTCTGAACAGTGGAAGGCAGGGACAGAAAATGACTACAGATCAACAGGCACTGCAGTTCATTTTGAAGACATCGGATCATTTTTACCTCATTTACACGTAATACTGACTTCAATACGTTTTACTCACCACTGAAATTGAGCAAGTGCGTGAAGAAGAAGGATTGCTTGTGGAAGTCTTCGATGGCCACCACTATGGGTCCATCGAGACTGCTGCGGAGAGTCTTCTTAGACCCACTTTTATCTGCTATCAATGATTCCAGCATGGTGCGCACCATATACAGCTGCAGAGGGAAGACAGAAAGGCCATTACTCAGCAGGTTTTACGATGGAAAATGATTATTAATAATTTCCTGATTATACTTTGCATGCAGTGCGTTCTGAGAGACACAGTTCATCTGCCACCAAAGTGCATTATACGTTAGTCTCATTCATTCTCATGTCTTCATACTCTATTGTGTCCTTGTGCCTGCATGGTCTGACCAAGGGAGCGTTGCCTAGTTACACTATCCACTGCAACTCACTCTGCTCTCACACCACATGTCAAATGAGGAATCTCATTTGGCAATAATGAATTAAGTCTGAGGGTGTGAAGGTGGAACATTACACTTGCTGTGAAAAATAAGGTATTTTGGGGTAGTAAAATCCTAAATAGTTCAGAAGACTGCTGTTAATATGGGGAAGTTTGTTTTGGTCAAAATCAACAACATTTCAGCTTCTGCAGGGGATGAAGTCATTTGGGCATTTGCACTCCAGACCAGCAGGGGGCAACACCACAGCTATGGTGGTGGCCCTCAGTATTATGTAATGGAACACACCTTTGCACTTGTGGGTGTGTTTGAATGTTGAAAAGCACAGCAGTTCTTACACAGTGAACACTGCTGCATGATAAATTCATAAACAGTCAGCCAAAACTACAAGTCCAACCTCAGCCCATCTTCTGCACTTAAAACTTAAAGCAATTTGCTTCAGGTTATAAAGAACACACTCAAGCCACAGTGTCAGACGCTAAAGTTTCAGGATGTTGTCACCATTTCGGTACAATAACCCTGTTCTGTGTCAGCTGTGTGTCTTACCTGTGTGCTGGAGGGTCCTACAGCCCTGCGCGGAACCTTGATGTCAAAACCACCTTTGGGGTCCTTCTCCCCCCTCAGACAGGGGTCATTTGGAGGCTCTCTCGCCCCCTCCCAGTCACAGACAGTTTTCCGAATGGCCTGAAGAACACTACAGGCACAGGAAACAGCATTACAGATGTGCTTTAGGTCTTTAAGAGTCAAAAACACAAGAGCCATATGATTAAGTTTAATGTACTTCTGATCAAATCATCATTGTGTGTGTGTGTGTGTGTGTGTGTGTGTGTGTGTGTGTGTGTGTGTGTGTGTGTGTGTGTGTGTGTGTGTGCGTGTGTGTGTGTGTGTGTGTGTGTACCTAATGAGGACGTTCTTCTTCTTGCGTACAGCCTGGCGCAGAGGCTCCCTGAGGGTCATCTGGGCAAAGTCCTGCAGCGCTGCATAGATGGTATTCCTGATGGCCTGGTTAAACACCGACTCCATTCGACCCATCAGAACCTGCAGAGTTCATTACACAACACCACGATCATGAGTGTCATCTTGGTAGCAGGGGCTACTGACCATCAACTCGATGTTAAAGGGATAATTGGTAACACTTCACCATACAGTGCACATAAACATGAGTAGTTACTCTAGAGCAACTCACAAATCAATCTGGAGTGGCCTGATAATTAATGAATTATTACTAATGAGAATTTCCGAATAACTGTGTTTCGATGACAATTTTGTTCAGGGCTTCTCCAAGTCCAGACCTTGGTCTACCTACAGCCCGAACGACAAGTCATTCCGAACCAGCCCACATTGACGGTTGCATCCGGCCACCAAAGCTTCCCACTACATTTATATGTTTACACTGATATAGACGTAAGTAACTTTTTTTTTTTTTTAAGAAAGTGAAAATATTAAACAGGCTAATGAGGCCTAAATAAATTGAATTATTTTGTTTTAAAGTCTAACTCCCCACTGTGTCTGCTGAGAAAAATTGTGGCCCTTGGACAAACATAGTGGAGGACCCCCGCCACCTTGTGTTATGACAGTTACAATACATTATGGAGTACAGTGTTTTCTGTTTTGAATTTTTTATTAAAGAGGAAATTGAATATACATTGAATATATGGTGTAGCTGGAGATCATTCACAGTGATCCTGTTCCCAGGTGACTGTGGTTTACTGAGGATGATTTTCCCTATGGTTGACACCGTTCCGAACCTCTGACCTTGAATCAATTTCAGATGCAGACCTTCGAGTAACAGGTCTAAGAACCTCTGATGTAGTAGATAATGATTAACTGGAGAACAGACTGGGAGACAGTATATTAATGAATCATTAGGTAATGATTTAATAATGATTAGTTCACAAATATCTGTGAATCTGCACACAGACCACTTGACATGAGTCTTTCCTGATTAACTCTGAACCAGTGCCTTAAACTCATAACATCTCATTCATTACTAATAACTTAATCATTAGCTGCTCTTTTCATGCCTCCTCAACTCATACATCATGCTGACATCAGCCACTGTCTTACATGCACACGCCTGGTTTTTATGCTTGCAGGTTTTGATACTAATGATCTTTCACATAGTATCTCGCAGTCTGTTCTCAAGTGACTCATCATTATTTACTATAGAGTCCTCTAATCAGTTATTCAGGAATCACTCATGAACGCTTCATTAATAATCAGGTCATGCTAATCATGTCATCTGTGCACTGACGATGCCCTCCAGACACGTTCTAAGACGCATTGAAACACTCAGGTCTGAATAAAGATTTGTGTCAGATATGGTTTTCAAAAGAACAAAAAGTTGAATTACTTAACTTTAATTCTTATTTATGTATCCCTATATTGCAACTCTTGCTCTCCCAAAAAATCTAAGATAAGTAAAGCCAAGCCAACTCTTTCGCCCTGTTTCCAGTCTTTATGGAAGCTAAGCTATCAGGCTTCAGGCTGCAGCTTCATACTCGGTGGACACATACTGTATGAGAGGGAGAGATCTTCTCATTCAGCTCTCAGTAAGAAAGTAAATACGTGTAAATCCCAAAATGCTGAGCTGTTCTTTTCAGGTTAACAATGGATGGCATCAGTATTTATATATTTGGTGGATAGTTTCTCATGTTTGATACAATTTCCAGTTTAAAAATGTCAGCTGTTGAGCACATCAATAGAAGAGCTCCTCAGCATCTGTCAGGGTCACCAGATGTTTTACCTGCAGCCCTTTGATCATGGCAATGACCTCCACCAGGGCAAATTTCTCCTCACTGGTGTAATTGTATCGCGTGGCCCGTTCATATTCCTCCGCTGTGCCTGGGCAGTCCTTGTTACAGAATTTATCCGTGGGATGGACCAGCTTCCACGAGTACTGAGAGACACAAAGAGAGCCACAAATAGATCAAAGCTGCAAACGATCAATGGCAAAACCACAAACTCCTTCATACATAAACCCACACGTATTGACTGCAGCACAAACCTTTTCCCAGCCCACACATAAGCCGAACCCTCGCTTTTACTCACAACTTCCATGACGTGCGTGCTCCACTTGGACAGCAGCTGCAGACCCCTCAGAGCGAGGTCAAACAGCTCTCTGTATTCCTCGTCGGACTTCTGGCTGTCCAGGCCCGAGCCCGTCACCACTTCGCTGTTGCTGTAGCGCGCCAGCTCTGAGATGAAACGGATGTGGTCCTCCCTGATCTGCACCATCTGCTCACACAGGTTGTACTGTGGTGAGATGCTGCTCTGGGTGCATGTCCACCTGGGCACAAAATGGAGAAGATGGAGGGTTGGTGGTGGGCGGGAGCAGATGGTACGGTGATCAAGAATTGCTGGCTTTGCTCGGGGTGGAGAGCATCTCTGTGAACTAGGTTTACAGACAGGTCCTCTTACTTGGACTTGTTTTCTTCATAGTGAGCACTTGTCTCAATGTAGCGTGACAGCTCTATCTGCATGTCTCCAAACAGGGGCACCACCTGAAGCTGAAAAACACAGAACGGCTCGCACTCATGTCATGCACACAAGGACAACTCCACTGAAAAGAGAAGCTGACGAAGCAACAGCCTTACTTTGAAGAACTTGTCAATCTTGCTCAGGTTGATCCTCTTTTTGGCATCGAGTTTGTAGATATTACTCACGTTCCCATCCATCAGGTACAGACCGAAGCCCATCACCTGACACACAGAGAGAGGCCATTTGTTTTACATCAGCGGACATTTAGCCAGTTTAGTCTGACTTTTATAGTCCGGCGGCAGGTGAAAAGTCAAAATGTGTGTACCTTAAGCAGCATGTGTTTCTCACTGGGTGTCAAATACATCTTGTTCTCATAGTAGTCTACACAGATGTTGACAATGTCTGCCAAAAGCTCCTCATAGCCAGGAATCACCTCCAACTGTTGGTGCAGGCACTACACGGACACAGAGATGAAACAACAGGTCACCTTCAGAAAAATGGATTCATAGAGAGACAGGGCCTGCAGACAGACACATATATAATACGAATGCCTTCAACCTGCCAGGTTCAGTCTCACAGACTTAAATGTGTACAGTCGGTTGAACACTGCTTGTTCGGCAGGTCAGATGTTAATGCTTTGGTTAATAGCTAAATTGCTCTAAAAGACACTTTCATTCAGACTGCAGTATCTGTCACGTCACCTTTGGAGAGTACAAATGTTAGTCATTCATCCGCTCAGCTTGTCTCGCCAGTCATTTCCTGGAGTATTACGTCAGACGGTGGCTGTATTTCTCTTTTACTGCAGACTAAACATACGACTGTGGCACGGCATGCTTTGTGTCATTGCGTAGTTACACATTTTTAAAGCGCACGCTGTGAAGGCAGATTCTGCTCACCAACCTGAGTGATCCTGTTGTGGTTGGCTAAAAACATTGAGAGGTTCTGGGACTCCTGAATGGACTGAGGGTCGGCCATCTTCCTCAAGAATTGAGCTGCCCTGGAGGCAGAGGAGGAGAGGAATGTTAACTTGGCTCCGGCTCAGATATCAACAGATCAACAATGATTCCTTTCTTTAAGGTCCACTACCTTTTATAGGCAGAGTGATCATTCTTAACGCTACACTTCATGTTCTTCAACTCGTCCAGCACTGCAAACATGTTAATAAATTTGCCCAGAGTGAGCAGGTAGGCCTCAGACACAAAGTCCTTCCTTCTCTCAGCGTGACACAGACGCTTCACTTCACTGCAGAAGCGTTCTATGGCTTTCCGCTGTGAAGACAAAGAAATTGTGATTTAAGCAACTGCTTACTGACACGAATACATTTTAGAAAACACAACTTTCAGTGTTCAGAATGACATCTAACATGCAAACTCTGACACGAAAACGTATGGCGTTTTAGGAGCCCAAATGTAGGGATTTGCTTTGCATGTCCTATAATATATAAATGACAAAAGACGCTGTCTGGCTGATGTGTCTCACCTGGAAGTACATGAACTTCATCAGCTTAGTCACTTCAGGTTCCAACACCTCCACCGTTTTTTCATAGATCTCCACTCTGTTGGGCTGCTCATTGCATTTCACCTAGCAAACACCAGAGGGAGCCATCATACAGCTTGACTTTGCAGCAGCAGCATACAGTAAAGTATGTTCAGTTCATCTGGCTAAAGGTAAAGGTGATTCAAAAAGTGACTTTGTTAATTGGTATTTTTTCTATTTTTCTCCACCAGTAAGGTTTCCTGGTCTCGTGTATGTACAATCAACAATTATTCAACTGGAGAAAATCATGTTATGTGCAGTAGTCGGGTCGGGCAAAAAGCTGACAGCTTCCTATTTGGTGGCTGGTGTCAGGTTTGGCTCCATGAGGTTTGTTTGTGTTTACATGAAGAGGAACTTGCAGAATCCTGAATCTGCCGGTGGATGAACACAGTTTGACAATTTTAAGAAAAGTTCAACAGATGTTTGTATTGTACAGAGGAATTGCTGTTATGATTGGTCTATTACTGGATCTCTTTTTAGTTAATTCTCAGTCTGCTGAACAAGGTCAGATCACGAAGGATGTACGTGTGTGTGTGTGTGTGTGTGTGTGTGTGTGTGTGTGTGTGTGTGTGTGTGTGTGTATGTGTGTGTGTGTGTGTGTGTGTGTGTGTGTGTGTGTGTGTGTTTTACCTGGGGAATGGCTCTGGAACAGCTTCTCCAAGTGTAAAGCATCACAGCATACTCATGTCCTTCCTCCAGCATCTCATTCTGCACAAACAGACCAAACACAACAAAGACATCATTCATTCTTAATGCGCAGTTACAGTAAATATGCAGCTTACAAAAGCCTTGAGTGGATCCCTTAATTCCTCACATCTCTTACTTGTCTAATATGTGTATATTACAAATGAATATTTTTGTGAAAGCGCTTGACGACACAAAATATTATGGGATTATTATGAGATGTAATATATCTCAGAGGAGTCATATATTCCAGGATGAATGGGGCTTGATAAATATTTTAGCAGAGGAACATTTCTTCCATTCAGAAGTAGGTGAGACAGATTTCTCCATCGCTCTGGAGTGTCCTCAAATAGACCGGCTTCAACCTCAATGGGACTTCCTGATTAAATAAGGTTAAATAAAGCACTACTTCCCCTCTTTGCCAGTCAAATCACACTCTCCATTCATTCACCATCAGGGGAGAGAGGTTTACTGTTCACTGCCTGCCTGATTCACCGGTCTGTGAGGGAAGTGTGTGTCTATGTGAGTGTGCGCATGTGTGTGTGTCCTGTCACAGGCTGAGCCAAACCCTAACAAAAGAGCCAAATGATAATCAATTCAGAAAAAACAAGACTCGCTTTAAGGGCGTGAGGCTGCTTCCCACAGCCGGCTTTGTGTTGACTGAAAGGGGAACAGCAGCTATTTAAAGTAGACAACAAAAAATGCATTCAACCAGTGAGATGTAAAAACCGATAATGATGGCATGTGTGTGTTTTAAAACTGGAGCACAGATCTCACCATGCTGGAGTGGACTGTGGCTTGCTCTATATAGCGGGCAATGCCGGTCACAAATGCATTTCTGTCTTCAAAGTTGGTGTCAAAATTAGCCTGCAGACAGAGGGAGAGAGGGGTGAAAGGGGTACATTGAAAAAGTCTGAACAACTGAGGATGATGGTGGGTGGTGGCGACAGTGTGTGCGGGTGCGTACCTGGTACATGATAGAGGAGGGAGGGGGCTCGATGCATGGCTGCTGGTCCGGGAGGGGCAGCTCCTCCAGCAGGTCCACATTGGACAGGGCATCCTCCAGGGTCACGTGGGTCGTCATGGCAACAAGGCGTCACTCACACAACACCCCAGTCTGACAGAAATATCGACAGAGAGAGCGAGGATATGAGATAAGTGAGCAGATGATGCAAAATGAGACAAAATATACAACCGGGTTAATGTTTTCTTGTCCCTCTTGACCCTGAGGGAGGGTTAGTCTGCGGTTGCCTTGGAGTACTTGGAGAGATTGTGTAATAGATTTGATAAAACAGAAAATGCATTGTGGTTCAATAAATATATCAGAAGACACAAAGAATGTGTGAAAAATGATTAGCAGAGAAGTTGAAACACAGACCGCTAATAGCAAAGGCTAGTTTTAACAGATACTAAAGGGGATGCATAATTTGTTGAATACATGGCTTAAAGTATAGAATAAAAAGCTGAAACACTTGGTAGCTAAAAGTATTAGGAAGATGGTTAAAATAGTTCGCTAAATACATAAAAAGTATTGAGAAAACAGTTGAAATAATTAGGTTAATTGTCAACTGAAAGTATTGGAAAAATGGTTGGATAAGTTAGCGAAATAGTTAGCTAAAAAGCAATGGAAAAATGGCTGATATAGTCAGCTAAATATGGAGTTAGAAGTAATAAAAATGGCTGAAATAGCTAAATACTTAGCTAAAAGTAATAAAAATGGTTGAAATATCCAGGTAAATAGTTGACTAAAAGTGCTTGAAAAATGGTTGGATAAGCTAGGAAGAGTGACAAAAAGTAATGGAAAAATGGCTGAAACTGTTAGCTTAAAGTACAAGCTAATTGGTTGAATAGGTTAGCTAAATAGTTAGCTAAAAATAAACAGTTGAAAGAGGTAGCTAACGGTACAAACTGATGAAAAGTAGAGAAAAAATTAGCAAAATACAAGTAATGAATCACTACTTATAATGTCCAGTTCCTCCAATCATGAGTAGTACAAATGGATAAAGGCCCAATAGCTAAACAGCGTGCAGTTAAAAGTCTGTTCGACAGGCCTGATGGAGGGCTAATAAAAGACAGTTAGAGGATGCGGAATCAATAGATCAAATGAATGAGAGGGATGATATAACACAGTTTCATTGCTATAGTCACATGATTTTTCTTTCCACTCACAAACAAATGCGCTCAGTATTCCCTTTGCATGTCTAGACGACTCCACTTCCTCTTCTGAAAGCCTGTTTGACTGATGCTGTGCGTATATTTGTGTCTTCGCTCTGCACCTGTGTCCTCTTCCACTTCACTGTATGTCAACACGCTAAAGTTCAGAGGAAGTAAAGGGCAGAGGCCCCTCGCTGTTTCCGCTCTACCTTTTCATTTGATTGAAGGCATATTTGAAGCGTATAATTCTTGAAAGGCCTAGACCTGGAAATCTCATCGATCTGAGAGGCGGAGAACCGTCTGGCTGTGAATGACAACTGATAAACACAAAATGTGCTATCTTGCACAGGAAGCGGACCCGTTGGCAATCGTGCTTTTCACAGAAGCTTTAACTGAGCCAGTATTTTATGTTTTTGTTCATTTGAAAAAAGTATACATTTAATTAATCGATTAAACAATCAATGAAAATGCAGTATTGGGTGATAAGCAGTATATGAACACAGAATGTGCATACACCTCACGCATCAAGTGTAAAATCCACAGCGATCACACTGACTGTACTCCATCTGATCGGTCCTTGGAATAAATGGCTAGACCTCCTTAACACAGGAGTCACTGCAGTGCCCACATCCTCATTACGAAACACCAGCCCGGCCAAAGCGGTGTGTATGCACCCACCCATATATCATGTGCCTCTTAGAAATGTGTGTTTTACGTCTGACCTGGCAGACAGGGCTGACAGGGCCAATAATCAGCTTAATATTCACAGCCAGAGAGAGCACAGCTAGAGCTGAGAGGGCCAGAGGCCAAACAGCAAAGAGGAAAGAGGCTCCTCTCTCCTCTGCTTGCTGTAGGTAGACAAAGAACTTACGTAGAAAGGCAGGTTATGACTTTCATGCAGTCAAACAGCATTTTACATGTCCTGGCAGTCGGCCAGAGACTGAGGATACATGTGAACCTACATCCAAAGTGATGCCTCTACACACAAGTGGCAGTCAACATATCGAAATGTCAAAGCAGGATCATGTCGACAACATGTCTAAATGTAAAGGCGAGGTAAGACTTTCGGGGGGAATTCAGAGTGAAAAAATCCAAAGCAGTTGCATCTTATAATGATAAATGTACGAAATATCACGGTGTGCTTTCAGCTCCGCTGAGGTGCACTGATGTCGATCATGCAAACATCTGCTGCTCCTCATGACAGAGTGAGAAAGCAGGTGGGTGGAGTTTCCTGTCACATCAAAGTGTCAAAGTTAGCATGCAAGAAGGCTATGCTGTGCGAGTTGAGTTAAATGAGTTAAACCGCCGGCCACATGGCCAAAATCAGACATATGGCTGACTCATCAAACCTCTAATCACACTTGAGTGACACTTCAGTGTGTTCGCACATTTTACTTCTGCTCAATTGTGTAAGTAACAATGGGGATGTGACAATTTTTCGATGTGCTGCAAGTATGAGGTCACAGGCGCACAGTGATGAAGACTCGGGCCTCTGTGCTGCTGTAAACTTGTCTGTCGTTTCCTGTAGTCTCTCCACTGCTGTCGACTGCACAACATGGATTCACACATTCTCTGATTCTTTGAGGTCCCGGCTGGTTATTTTAAGTGTTCGGCTTTTAGTGAAAGATACACGAGGCTTGCTACAAGGGGTTCTGTCGGGTAGACAAACATGCTCAGTGCTACTAAACTCCCATCTGTGCTTGGGAATACAGGCGCAGACTGAAGCCTGGGTTGGCTGAATAAACTTTCCCACCCTGTACCCAACTCTGCTCAACAGTTGGTGTGTCTATGTGTGTGTGTTTGCGTGTGTGTGCATCTTTTTCAAAGCAATGGGCCCCTTCATTCCCTTCTGGACACTTAGTAACCTATCTGTTAGCTACACATGACAACTCTTATACAAAAGTCCATACAGCAGTCGGACTCTTTAACACAGAACATCATTGACATGCAAAGCAAAATGCCCCTCGGCCAGTGTGACAGTATAAATAAGAGCCACTGTACATCAGCAGCTGGGGTCAGATCTGCTCATGACAACACTGAACCATGAGGAGCCAAAGGTTTTGAGGAAGCAATCAAAATATTAGGACAAATGGGAATGAGACAGAGAAGGGAAAGCACATGAATAGCTAAAAGCAGCATTAACACACGGTGAATAGTTTGTAGGAGAAAATGCCCGGTATGTGCTGCTGGGCGTTTGTGTAATACATCTCGCCTGAGAGAAAGACAGAGTGAGAGAAAGTGTGTCAACTCCAGGGTCGCACCACTCCACGGGATCTCCCCCCAAGGCCAGCCTCGTAACATATATTCATCCTCACAATAAAGATGAAATCCGATCAGCGTGGAGGGAGGGGATTCGTCAGGCGAGTACACACGATCATTTACAGCACGTTCACTGCTGGAACACGCACACGACTGGTGTGTGCGTGTTCCAGCAGCATCTGTGCGGTCGACAGTGTGTCATCCCGTGCAGGACGGCCGGCTGAGCTATTTTACAGGCCGATTGTAGTTTCAGAGACCGGCAACGCGAAGCTGCCGTCGTCCCATTATCCCCATGATGTCATGCTCTCCTTTTAGACCTGCAACAATGACCATCACATGAATATGCAACATGAGCCCGGCTCACATGAGCGAGCCTGACAGGCAGGGGACAGTAAACAAAAACCTCAACTAACACCAGCAGCTGATGGACGTGCAGGATGTTCTTCTTTTAGGTTTTAAATTAAATAGATGTGAAACTTGTGGAGCTTTTATCCTTTTCTCTGGCTGTTTGGTTATTTATGTCTGTGTGCATTTTGGTCTCTATCTCTTTCCTCTTTCTCTGGATTTAGTGAACTGAAACAGTGCAACCAGCTGTTATTGACAGCTCATGATCAGGTTTACAGACACAAGCTATATCAATGATAGTAGTGTGATATGATATATAACTACAAGGCTACTATACAGACATCACAGCAAAACAACCATAACTCCAGCCATACTGAGGGGATGAACTAATGGCTGCTGACTCCTTGGCTTGATTTCTGATTCAGTAATGATTGACTGATCAACTGAGCAACCAATAATCCAGACACTATGTCTTCTATAACACATCTATCAGATGTCTGTGCTGTTCTTGAAGAGGGTTCCCTGCTCTGATGGTCTTCCTGAGGTTTTCTGCTCCCCATTTATGAGTTTTGGGGGTTTTTTTTCCTCCATTTCCACATGATGGTGTAAGGAAAGAGGGCCACAGCCGCAGAGATTGTAACGCACTTTGAGACTTTGCTTTGGCTACACGAATAAAATGGACTTGATTGGAAATATTGCTGGAATATTGGGATTTTTCCACGTATGGATCAGTATGAGCAGCCGCCAAGCACCCACAGCCTCATCATTACATCACTGCTGGTTGGTGAGGGGCTGGCATACAGATTTACAACTCAGCAGCACATCCGCGTGTAGATAGTGTAAGTTACTGGGTGGTAGATCATAATCTGATGGAGAGGTCGGCATAAGATCAGACGGCAGTCAGTGAGCAGACGGAAGCAGGTGGACGTGTGAGCATCATGACAGGCCTGTTGATACAGGCCGCTTTAATGGCTCTGAAAACGGCTCGGACGCCGTGGATCTCCGCTGCTCTCATCTGCATGCTGTGCCCTGTTGGTCGGATGGGTCAAGGCGGCGATATAGGAGAGGAAAAAAAATGATGAAAGCGAGAGAAAGCGGCGATGTGAAATGGAGCCATCAGAAGCATCAAAGCCCCTCTCCTTATCATAGCGGACATCTCTCGTCTCCGTGCGCCGCTAACACGCCTCTATCAGCTCAGAAAATCGTTCAGCTTTTCCGCGATCCATCTTTCATCGGCGTGCACTTGCTACACGGGCACCCTCTCCTCACCCCACCCATCTCACTGGGAGCGACGATGCCGATGGAAGCTAACGGGGATCCCATTCATGTGTCGGGATAATCCGCGAAAACCGGGACGCTCGATCGGGCTATTTCTCAGCCTTTTGCTAAATATCTTATTTGTGCACGGAGGGGTAAATAACGGGGAGGATGCACAGTGCGAGAAGGAAGAGAGAGAGAGAAAACAGCTCTCCAGTCTCCAGCCATCATCACTAACCCAGCGCACATCAGCAGCCCCGTTCATCCTCAGCGCTGCGGCTCCATCCGCCGCTACATTTGCCACATACCTGAAAATCGCATGTCCGTCCGGCGATATGCAAAGACGGGCGGACGGTGTCGCGATCTGCGACGGCGGTCCAATGTTTGCTGATCTTTTTTTCTCCCCCCCTCGTCTTCTGTGCCGATTGATGCTCTAGTTTCGCCCAGTACCTACCCAGTGCTAATCCACCACCCCACACAAAGAGCAGAAAATGGCTGCAAGTGCATTTTCTTAAAGGGACAGTCACCCTGAAGCGGTGGGTGATGATGAGGGGCCCCCCGACATGTTACTCTGTTCATTTGAGCTTTTATCCGCGCATTTTCTAAAAACTTCATTGCACTGAGAGAATACAAATCAAGAATATTTCCTCATTAAAAAAGTGTGTGTGTGTGTGTGTGTGTGTGTGTGTGTGTGTGTGTGTGTGTGTGTGTGTGTGTGTGTGTGTGTGTGTGTGCGTGTGTGTGTGTGTGTGTGTGTGTCGGTGATCAAGTGATCATTTGCAGAAATAGATCAGAGGGTTATTGTCCAATAAAAGGAGAAAAAAGAGAAGATCCAAATATTTCAGGCACAAAACCGTTTTCATCTCAACAAAAATGACGATCTTATGATGATGCACCAGGAAATTAAATAAGGAATCAATAGTTAATCACCACAGACCCCTGGTGGCAAGATGTCATTGAGGCCATCTTGGCCTACATGTCATTTTATTCTTAATTAATCCTGCAGTTTAAACTCTGAGCAGTATTTGTTAGAAACAGTGTTGATCATTTCAAATGTGTAAAATAAATGTACAATGCATTATACATACATCGAAGGCCTAATAGGCTGCCCACATATTCAATTATCATCATTATGAAGCTGTTATCATCAAGTGGCTGGATGAATGTCTGTCTGACTGGATGTGCTTCACACTCAAGGCTACAATGATGAAATGCTGGTGCTCATTCGATGCATACACCTGCGCCTATAATTCACATGCAACACTTTTTTTTTTCTCTTGTAACGGATATAAATTCTATTAATACTTATATGCTGTGACAGTGTGTATGCCAAAGACTCTCTGGGTCAGAGCGCTGTGTGACCTGTAGTTCCATCTGTGGCCACTACACCTGCACCTGACTTGGTTAAAAGTGAACGCTGATTATTTCCAACCCAGATTCCAAAAAACTGAGGATGCTAAAACATAAATAAAAGAGAGTGTTCTTACGTATATTAACAGTACAAGGATGGTATATTCAATGTTTGGTGTTCATTCTGAATTTGAAGCAGCAGCACATTTAAAAACAAGTTGGGTCAGGGGTAATAAAAGACTGGGAAACATTGTTTGGAACATTAACAGGTAAACTGGTTCACTGATAACAGGTGATAGTATCATGGTTGGGTATGACAGGGGAATCCTGGAAAGGCTCAGTCGTTCACAAGCAGGGATGGAGTGAGGTTCACCACTTTGTGAACACATGATTGGATAAAGGAGATTACTGCATGGACTCAGAAACACTTTGTTAAACTGTTGTCAGTTTATTTGCAAATGACTGAATTCTGTTTTGCATCTCAAACTTTTTGAAATCATACCTATTGTGTTGCGATACTCCAAACATTGGTCCCAGTAATGATCGTTTTTGACATTTTCAGTTATCTGTAACCATATCCAAACTCTCTTTTTTTATTTTTAGTAACTTTGATGAAAATGCTGCATGTGACCAAAAATCAGCGAAAAGGTGTCCATTCGAAGCACACAGAACAGCAAGGAATCAGATCATGAAAACCTGAAACCTGAAACTGAGCTGAACAAGAACAACAAACAGCCACTTCTCAAGCTCACCGGGACTAATTGTCAAAAGGCAGATTTTAGGTCAAATTGTATTTAAATCTCAATTATTACAGCCTACACCTTTTTTTATTTCTAAAAATCCAATGTGTCATTTTAACATTAAACAAAATTACCATTATTGCAGTGGTGAAAATATATAGAAAGAAACACACATTTCACATGGATTCATTAAATTCACAGTGGGTTAAACATGTAATGTACAGAATATGTGAACCCTCAACATGAACCTGCAGTGAGCAGCAGCGGCTGCGTGAGTGGACAGTGTGAGTCTGTACACCGAGGAAATGGAAAAAGTGCAACTTCGAGGGATTCGAAACTTGTATTTTGTAATCATCTTAATCATAAACAACTTCACGAACATTTGAAGGACATTTGATAGGAATCAATAAATAAAATAAATATAGTCATTTTTATAGTCATCAGCGTCGACTCTTATCCGGATTCACAGATCTGAGATGGAGGCCAGCTCATGCAGGAGGAGAGCGAAGGAGGGACGATCTTCTGGTTTCTGAGAACGGGGAAAAAAAGCATTATTACAAAGAGCTTTTGCCCTCTTTATACTTTATGTCAGCAGTGCTTCTCCTCGGACTTGTGAAACTCCCGTGCCCACCTCCTTCCAGCACCACTCCATGAGCAGGTGGACAGCGTCTGGGGCCAAGCGGGGCTTCAGGAGCCTCAGGCCTGAGTTGAGGGACTCCACCACCTCAGCGTTAGAGCGGTTCTCATAAGGAAGACGGCCCTCGTTATACACCTCCCACATGAGCACACCTGAGCAGGGGTGAACAGAAGAAACACACCTATAAAGAGACCTCTTACTCCCTGTATGATCATACAGAGCTGTCACATCTAGCTATGCATCACTTACAATTTAGCATCAAAGAATTTAAATATCCACACTTTTTACATAACACAGTGTCCTGTTATCATTCAGCTGACATGATCCTCGCTATTCCAGTAAACTGCTGCTTGATCCAAACAAACCTGGTGGAAATCAGTTGATAGAAATTGTAATTAGTAATACTTTTTGTGACCATCTGTTGGATACAAGCAAGCCACAGCGACTGAACACAGAATGTTGTCCGTGCCAAGTTAATATGTTACTGCCTGTTTAAAGTCCTGTTTTGGCAATGGTCCTAACAGCTTCAACTTCTTGGAGATTGCTGCAAATCCACTAGCTGGCATTACACCGTGAAAATAGTTATGGACTTTGGCACATGGACACGCATGGCCATGTGCAATTAAATAAATCAGTTATATGTATTCAATTTTTTTCTTTAGAAGTAACAAAAAGTGTCTTGAAATTGCTTCTGTAACTGCGTTTCCAGACTCTTTTGCTTTGTGTGTTTGATATAAAATGCTTCCTCTGACCCTGAGTGTTTGTGGACGAATCAGTGTGGTGTTGTTTAGCTTCCAATTTAGCTCACTGTAGCACAGAACATCAGATGTTTTCTCAGTGTGCTTTCCTGTGAAAGCTACACATGGAACCACAAAATTATACATATGAAGCCAAAGGAAGGATGTTGTGTGACGACCAAGACAGCAATCAGACGCACAAACAAAACACGTGAACAGACACATGAACATACCGAACGACCACACGTCGGACTTGCTGCTGAACTTGCAGTATTTGATGACCTCTGGGGCCGACCACTTGACAGGGAACTTGGAGCACTGTGAGCTTGTGTACTGATCATCAAGCACAAATCTACAGCGCAGAGAGCAGACACCCACCGTTAAACAGCAGCATAACTATCAAAATACCATAACAAATATTGTGAAAGTCTGGTGGAAAGTGCAAATATTCAACGCAGGCTGTGAAAAGCATTACCTGGTCATACCAAAGTCAGATACCTTGACCTCATTGTTCTTTGAAACAAGACAGTTCCTGGCAGCCTGCAGAAGACAAAGGAACAGAGGAAGGGTTAACTATTCTAATGGAGACAAGAGACAAAAGCGCACGATCCAAAGTTTACCAGATCTCTGTGGATGAAGTTGGAGCTCTCCAGGTAAGCCATCCCCTCACTGACATCCAGACACATCCCCAACATCGCATCCTGAGACAGACGCCCTTTCTTGGCTCGCAGGTAGTCAGACAGACAGCCGTTCTCCATGAACTCAGACACCAGGCACATGGGAGAACGCTGGGTGCACACACCGTAGAGCTGGACCAGCTTACAATGAGACAATCTCCTGTTGAACACACACACACACACACACACACACACACACACACACACACACACACACACACACGTAAGCTGAGTGGTTTTTGGATCACTTTGTTGAATACGAACCGACTTTTTGAACAGCACTGACATCATGACTCTGGCCTCTTCTTTGAATTCCTCGTCCGACATGCACTCCTCTCTTATCATCTTCACTGCCACCTGCCTGTCCCTCCATCTGCCCTCCAGCACCAGGCCAAACTGACCGCTGCCTATCTCCTGACCCAAGGTCAGCTCCTCAGGGTCCACCTCCCACCGATCTGCAGAGCAGAAACATGAAATAACTACAGAGGCAGGTCATATCAGAGAATACAGCAAATGAGCAGATTTAGATGATAACATCATGTAATTCTTAAGAAACACGGCTTCAGCAATGAGATCACTAAATTAGTTTTAAAGATTTATGAAAGTGCTATGAAAGAATTATGAAAGTGTCCCATTTGTTGCACAACACCAGTCAAAACACACCCTGTGCATTGTTCAGTGAGCACCACTAGAGGTCAGCAAAAACAAGATTTTCAGCATGAAGCTGTGACTGTTCAGAGCTCAGTGCACCCTCTGACCTTTTGAGGCATCAGCAATGTCCTGGGAGCAGCCTCCACCTTGAGAGACAGGATGTCTCAAACGCGTTATCAGGCCTGCCACACAGAAAACACACATATGTATTAATATTTATTCATTTATGAAGCATCTCATCATCCCTTTTGTACAGAGTTTGTGAAACATGAGCAGCTTTATCTGCTGAACTTCCTTTTAGCGTCTGATCTTATTCATGTTTCATGCAGACAGCTGCCACACACTTACCCGCAGCATTGTGTTGGTGGTAATGGATGAGCTCAGGAATGGTGCTGAACAGGTACTTCTCTGCCAAGTAAAATGTGGCCTCTCCTGCCTCGGTCTGTCTGATTTGATAATGTTTCACTCTCGGATTCTTTTCCCCGTTTGACCTAAAACGAAGAAAGAGATTAGGGCCTTTTAGGCAACAAATCATGCAAGTTTCCAAAGATAAGATGCCACAAAAATACTAGATTTCAAGTCAGATCCATTGGAATTACACACCAAATGTATCAACCTATTATTCGTCAATCTGCCAGCATCAAGTGATTTGACGTTTCAGTCAAATGCCATCAAATATCAGATGTATGTGGCATTATTTGTAGCAGAGAGAAGTGAAAATTACCCCGGTGCTTTGGTGAAGACTGACACCGTGTAGACTCCTGCTTGTCTCGAGTCACGTACCATGAATGCACCTTCTTTGCCCTAAAAGCCGACGTTCAAACAACATAAAATCATCCGTATGAAATAACACATCTGTAACACACATGTTGGACTTGTTTTGTGATTGTTTAATCTGCAGCTAGTAGCAGCACCAGCCCAGCACTCGTTTTAAGTAATACATGGTGGATAGCTGTTGTACCTCCCACTTGCAAAACCTAGCAAAGCATCTCATAGCAGGAAATTCAACTTTGGAGGAAACACTGTGGTTGTGAAACATTTTTCATGTCCCATTTCATGTCAGATTCTCATTGTGCAGGTGCATTTGCGTTAATTTTGCAAATGTGAGACTGCTGTGGCTGGCTCAGTCACAGCAAAAGCACGCCACGTCACACAGCAGCAACACCCTGCTAATTATCATCAGAATATTTATTTGGCGCATTTCTGTCTAGACACAGCTGGGTGTGCAAACAAATGGAAATTGAATAATATGAATAGTTCTTACCTCTTGCATTAACAAATCCTCTGCTTCCCCTCTGGTTATGTTTTTGTTGTACCATCTGTAAGAAGACAAATTAACCATAAATGAGTGAATTCTATAGAGGGCAGAATGGATGTGCAGATATCTACTTGTTCACAATTAGAGGCACAGAGGGGAGAAATGAAATGAAGCTCACTCAAATCTCTCAAAGTTGGTGCCGGATTTTTCAGCCACATAAGTGCTGGGTACAAAGCCTGTGTCCCTGATGAGGAGTCGGGAAAAAATATCCATTAATCAGAGACCTTAATGATCCCTACTATGAAAACATGTACTGTTATTTCCAATGAAAGCTGCCACTAAGCCTGGGATGGTAACTTTATGTGCTTTACCCCCTGTCATTCTTTACGGCCCACCAGTCAGAGTGGGTGCTGTTGATCAGGATGTACTCCTGGTCTTTCCGAAGAGGCAAGTCATCGTCTCCGAGTGGCGTGTAGTCTTGCAGAGCGATGACCATCATCTGTCCTGTGTCATCTGGCCTCATCTGTCAGAGAGTAAACACACTTCATCTGAAAAACATGATTAGAAATATTACTGAGCTGTGTGTATTCCAAATCAGCAAACTCTTCTGTTTTAGCAACACATATTGCGAGGAGAGCAAATACTGTGCGACACTTTTAAAATGAAAACACAGAATGCTTTACAGGAGCTCATCTTCATACAAAGTATCTGATAAAAAATAGATTATCAATATAGATTTGCTATATGCAGCAGGCAAAACACAAAAAAGGTGTAAACACACCATAAAAAGGACTTCATCACAATGCTATATGGGATGGATAATAAGCATATTATGTTACGCAAAAAGAATCAAAATATCAGCTATGGAGGAGGCCTGGCAGTCACAAGACATGAGCCATGCCAGATAGGACACTAAGCCGTACAAGACACAAAATCATCTGCGTCCAAATGAAAGGTGCACGGGGTAAAAGAGAAGGCATAATAATCATTAAAGAGGTCAGAGGGAGCAGTTTTAAAAATGTCTAAATTTGAAACCGTCTTGGTATGAATGACAACATGCAGCCAAACAGGCTTCAGAATAAATTTTGTCTATTCCATTTGTTGACGACTACACCAATAATATTTCATCAGCACGTTACGTATGCAAGAAAGTGGTACCTCTGGATCTGGGACTTGAGGAAGTGGCTTTTTAGACGCTGTGGAGAAATTGCAAAAATGACATTGGAGATTGGTTTGGGCACATCCATGTTACATAAAGATTTTTGCTGTCTGCGATGTTACACAACACTGCTAACTTCAGATCAAGATCAAAGAATCATGTGTTTGAAAAATCTTAACTGTACATTATTCACGTAATGATGGTTTTATGTATATGTATGAAAGAAAGAGAAGAAATAATACAAACCAGAACCCACTGGGTCGTATACATGACAACCTGCCGCCAGTTTCTCTGTCTGTTGGCAACATCTCCATTTTCCATCCATCCAGAAGTTTGGGTGGTATTTTGCTACCAAATTGTTATGCTTTGTCTCTATGAATAAAAGAAATATAGTTTAAAATACCAAGCTTGTGATCTTACAATCAAGGCTTCACAATAACCTACCGCACAGCCATCACTGTCTGAAGGATGAGGTTGTTTAATTGCTCACCCTCTTTGAGAGCTCTGACCCATCTCTGACGACAATCATTGTCTGGAGCAAAAATGTAGAGGTAATGATTGTCATAAAAAACCTGTAATTGAACACACATTAGACTTACTGTACTGTTACAACATCGTATTTAATCATTGTGTATTTTTAAGCTTATATTCTTTGAGAAATTGTGAAGCTCACCTGAAAAGGGTACTTATAGCTGCATGGTATGGGGACGTCACTACACACAACCTCCACACACTTGATTCTGTACAGCTCAATGCAACCTTTCATCATGGGCTTTTTCTGAAAGAGTATGATGTTTATGTATATTTACCGGGATATGATTTAAATTACACTAAAAGTACAAACCCAGCCCACAGGTTGTATAATTCCATCTCAAATTTAAAGCCACTGTCTTCTTCAATAAAGCGCATGCTTACCCCTGGACGGCGTTCAGAATATTTCAGGTCTTGGGTGTCCAGTACAAAAAACCTCTCTTTGTAGTTGCATGGTGATGTTCTCTTCTTCTGTTGAGATTTTTTAATCATAGTTCCCTTCAAAATCACTCTAGGGAACATGGTAACGGCAGCATGAAGAACACTGTGAGAAACGTTGGTGGCTGTTAGCTTACAGAGAGAGACTGAGCACCTCGCAGTGACAGAAAAAAAAAAAAAAACAGTGGATGACAACTTCAAAGAAGCCGTAGAGCTTCCGGCATAAAGTTGTTGCGCTTGATAAACCACATCCTTACGGCAAAATGTGGGTTGTGCGCGCAAACAAACACCCATGCTCTCTCTCCCTCTCTCTCTCTCTCTCTCTCATACACACACACACACACACACACACACACACACACACACACACACACACACGCGCACACACACACACACACACTCACACACACACACACACACACACACACACACACACACTCACACACACACACACACACACACACACACACACACACACACACACACACACAGAAAAAACACTACACATTACTTGCACTCACTTGTACTTTCACTAACTATGTTGCAATAAGTCAGTGTTTGAGTGTGCAGCAGGAGTAGGGTGATTCTTTAATCTCAACACTTTTGAACATTTTCCACCAAAATACGCATCTTGAAGGCAAAAATGCATCCTGGTAAATTTTGGAAAAAAATGTATACGTTTGACAGGGGTGTTAATAACAATAATAATGTTAAAGCAAAGAGAACATAAACAAAATTTCACTATAAAAAAAAAACAAAGAAACAACTAACAGACACAGAAATCTACTTGAAAACAAAATTTCTTACCTACTGTGTATTAAGACTAAGGTTTCAGGCCATGCAAGGTCATTTTCACATTTCTTGCTGCCTTAATGAAGATTTTTGGAGGCATATTTTGTGCTTGTACTTTGCTTTGCCTGTGTGTTTATACAATAATTGTGAGAGTCACTCACTTTTTGTGACTAAATATCTCAGGCAAAGAAAGACGGATCCTATTGGTTTGTTTGGGCTATGTCTGAAAATCAATGATGATCGTAGTCTCAAGCAACAATAGAGCTGTGAACCATGAAGGGGAAAGAGACTTTTAATGAAAGAGTAAAGAGGAGTGGTAGTTCGAGGGTGAAAACTGAAACAATTCATCCTCACGAAACATGAAATGCTTTAGCACCACCATCAGGAAATCTTTTCCTACAATGCCGTCTGCCATCTGGTCTCGATCAATTTTCACGGGGGGCCACTTGTTGTCAAAAGGAAAAGGTAGAAAATAAAGACAATATAAAAAAAAAGAAAAGAAAGAACTACACACAAAAAAAACAACAAAAAATAATTTAAAAATCAGGGTTGAGGTTGAAAAAACATGTTAACATTTAGTAGGAGTAAAGACATTTCTATTTAACACAGCAGTATGTTTATTTCTAGTATTTGTGTTTAGATTTTGAACTGTGTAAAGATTTTATCACACATATACTCAGTGAGTTATATCATGGAGTGCTGTGGATTGAGGTAAATGAATTGTGTCCAGTTTGGGCAAAAAGAGATTGTGGTCTGGTGTGTGTGTGTGTGTGTGTGTGTGTGTGTGTGTGTGTGTGTGTGTGGTCTTAACATTCAAAGGGAGCAACAACAATATAATACACAAAGATAACTGCCAGGTGGAAAACCCCAGAAAAGTGCCTATGATGTCTGGAGTAACAAATGTGAAGAACAGAAACTTATCAAACTCTAACTACAAAAGATAATATTTCTTATTCTATTAGATAATTGCTTGTTCAGGTGTAAAGCTACAACGTGGTTGAAATTTAATCGATAAACAATAAAAATGTGTTGATCTAAAATTTTACATTTTGTTATGGAGAGTGATGTGCTTTATATAGTAATGTCTAATAGTGTCTGAAAAATTCTCCTGTGCTGCATGTATATTTTGGTGAAGTTTTTAAAGCACTTCTGACTGACTTTAAAAATTGTAAAAGTAAAATATAATGCTCAAGATGAATAGAAAATGGCCTTCATATACCTGCAAACTGTCTGGGACCAGGACTGTTATGCAAGATGTTAGATTTCTTGCAGAATGTCCTTTCTTAACAGCTAATGCATTTTCATATTTTTATTGCCTGATGTCAATTTATACAGCTAATTTTCTTAATTATTTTTCTATAAATGAGCTATTATTGTTGTTGTTGTGATGATCATTAGAGATGTTTGTTGATAACGAGGTGGCTTTATCAAGAAAATGCATAAAAATAAAATATATAATAAAAAAAAGAAGTTAACATCAATGTAAGTTTGAAGCAACATGCATTGATATCACGACAAAACCTTACCTTTTTACGTTGCATTTCTACCACCATTGTTTTAAGAATCAAGCCATCTTTTATCAAATACCACAAAAACAACCTTGATATTGTGAATCAACCAGCCGTCATACTTGCTAAAATACTACGACCAATCAGCATTTAGTTTGTTCATTTGTACGGTCCAATCCGCACAACCTAAAATTGTCACGAGGACAGTTCAGCCAATGGATTTGGGAGAGAACGGTATGTCATGTCTGTGTATGGAATGAGCTAAGTTAGTCATGAGCTAGCATTAATTACCCGTTTTGATAGCATACATCTGCAACATTTCATACAGAGTCTACATTCAACAACCGAGGAGTCATTTAAGAGGTATGTAGAAGTATAATCGCTGTCTTTTCATTCCCGTATTTTGTTAGCCAGTTTTTGATACCGACGTAAGTATTTAGCAGATGTTAGCAGCTATACTGGTAGCCCAACGCTAGACACGTAGCTAATGTAGTTTGCTGCGGTTGTCTAAAACGTCGGCTTCTGGTTGAAGGTTGGAGAGCTACACTTTCCAGAGCTTAAATATAAGTTGTAGTTAGTAAATGAAAATATCTGCTCATTAATTCTGGCAGCCAACCGCTAAAGAAATAAGCGTCGCTCGCTTGTTAACGTTAGCCATCACCCGTATTGACAACTAGCAGGCTAACTTTGTTCTTGCCCACTTTTAAGACGTTGCCGCTGCTGCGTATTGAAGCAGTTAAATGTTGCCTCGATTGTTCACAAAAGCACAGATACTGAACAAATATCTACGAAACTATTTCTACTAAACACTAACTATTATATATAGCAACTGTAAATAGTTTTCAGAAAACCTAACCGGTACATTCGTTTAGTAACGTAATCCCACTGTGCCACTTCATGATTTCCCTCCACTGCATTTAACGTTAAGTGTCAAATATTGTGCTTTTTACTCCAATATTCTTTTATGAGAGCTGCACTTACATGATAGTTTGAACATTGATATGTGTCCATTCCATAAGAGAAGCTCATGGATCATATCATAAAGGTAACGACTGGACATTGGCCACAACAATAAAAGCAAAGCTCACTTAAACATTGCTGCATGAGCACGTTTTTGTCTGTCAATACTCAGAAATTGAACTCTTGTCTTCTTGATACTTTGGTTTTGCTGTTCTTACTTACTTAGCACATGACTGTTACACAACGTGTATGCGCTTGTATTTGGGACATTTGTTTGTTTTTAGATATGTGACGTTTTAAATATCTGTTTAAATATCTAATAAAGTACTCTTCTATGGCAGTATTGTTATCTAGTGTAAATGTTTTTTTTTTTTGTTTTTTTTTTTAACAGTTCTTTTACTGCTGTTTTTTAATCACATGCAAATTTATTACTATATATGCTACTGTTAAAATTCTGCAGAGGACACCTTATGCGGTATTTAAACCCACAACCTGTTCAAAATGTAACTTATTTCGTATTTTAAAAAAGGAAGATTGTATTTTGCATTGCAGACTGACTTATTAACATTTTTGACCCGGTTTCAGGTCAGCAACATGGGTGAACCACAGCAGGTTAGTGCCCTGCCTCCCCCACCTATGCAGTACATCAAAGAGTACACAGATGAAAACATCCGCAAGGGTCTGGCTCCTAAGCCACCTCCACCGATTAGAGACAGCTACATGATGTTTGGCAACCAGTTCCAGTGTGATGACCTCATCATCCGACCTCTGGAGAGCCAAGGCATTGAGAGGCTCCATCCTGTGCAGTTTGACCACAAACGGGAGCTTAAGAAGCTCAACATGTCCATTCTTGTGAACTTTCTAGACCTGCTGGACATCCTCATCAAGAGCCCTGGCAGTATAAAGCGAGAAGAGAAGCTGGAGGATTTAAAGCTTCTGTTTGTTCATTTGCACCACCTGATAAATGAATACAGGCCACATCAAGCCAGGGAGACACTGAGGGTTATGATGGAGGTGCAGAAGAGACAGAGGCTGGAGACAGCGGAGAGGTTCCAGAAACATCTGGAGAGGGTGGTGGAGATGATCCAGGGGTGCCTCGCCTCCTTACCTGATGACTTGCCACAGATGGAGTGTTCAGATGGTGCTGGTGATGGGACAAGGAGTGTGTCAGTGGTAGCTGGTGTTGCTTGTTCCTCTGGGCAGGCCCCCAGGTTGAAAACTGAACCAATGGATGTAGAGGAAGCAGGTGCCAGCTGTATGGCAGCAGGTCACCAGGACAAGAGTGGCCCTACTTCAAAGAGGGACAAAATATGGGACAAAGACGCTGCCATGTGCAGTATTATTGATGAAATCGCTTAAGTTTTCAGTTGAGTAGTTATGTTCCTTGTTTCTAAATGTAAAATATGTTTTGTTTTTTTGTATGCTGTACTTAGATAAAGTATGAAGATGTCTGCTGTTTTCACTAAGCCTGAAATTCTGTCTGGAGTCAAATAGTGTTTTTATTTAAAGGCTATCATGTGGATATTATTAATAGTTCCTGTGGGGATATTTGAAGAATGGAAATATTGCACCGACCCACTGGGGTGCCAGCTTTCAGTTTTTGTTATAAAACCAATAAAGAACTTTCCAGTTGCAGTAGGAGTGCAGTGTTGTCACAATAACAGTAGTTTTCATTAAACCGATTGTTGTTTGCAGAGAAAGTACATCAAATCACAGAGAATTTAATTGATTTAAATCCATGTTGAGGGCATCCGTGTTGACATTTGTTGTTCAAAAAGCAGTCTGTCACTGTGACATGCATCCTGTCTAATCTAGTGAGTGTGGTTAGGGAAAGGCAGTATGTAAAGACCACAGTTACATAGTCGCTGCCTCCCTCCCTCAGGCTCTTTCCACTTTTTGTGACAGCACTTAACTATATAACTAGTGTTTTGTTGCTTTTTTTTGGGGGGGGGGGGGGTCCTTAGGAGTAAATATCTATATTGAAATATAGCAGTTTAACGTCTGGGACAAGAGGTGGTTTCACCTGTGTATGGGGGTGTTGATCCAGTTGTTGAAATATATTTAACAAATTGAACAAGTGTTTGCAAGTAAAACCTGTTCAAAAGTCTTTTGCATAATAGGTGCAAGGAAATTTGTCACTTTGCATCTTTATGTACATCACGCTCTACAAAGGTATGTCTAGCAGCAGGGGATGATAATGTGAATCTCAGTGCTGCAGGCTCCAGCCTTATTTAATTGATCCAGAATTGGTATTGTGACCTAGGTTCCACTTGTGTCACAGATACACACAGATTTTGTTGCAGAGGCTCATCTGCTCCATAGCTTTGTCCCTAAAACAGCAGATGACACGAGCAGCAACAGCAACTGAAGTCTCCTTGTGCACTTTCCACACCTACAGAAACTTGTTTGCTCTTTGCAGCATTATGAAACGCACATTTTACACGTGGCTTAGCTTTTAGGGTATGTATGCAAAAACTGAGGATGAACACAAGTGGGTTTATGTCATGATCCTGCCACCCCGCCCCCTCGCTATTATTATCCTCTGCTGGGATTCCCTACACTGTGGCAAGGTGATTTCCATTCCCTGCACTCTTGAATTATTCTAACTGAAGCGACTACACGCGCGAGACCATCAGTTCATTCCACTCAGGTGTTTTAATTAAACCGAATTTTAAAAAAAAAACCCAAGAACTTTTGTCGCAGGAATTATGTTATGAAACTCGGCATCCTTGGGTTTCACAACAGGGCGGAAAGCCATCGTTTTGTCCAATCGGATTGCGCGCTGCTGCGTCACGTGGTCTTTATTTATGTAATGTAGTGGTGTTACACAGTAACCCAGCTTTGTGACTGTGGAGACGTCGTTACAGGGGTTAAAAACGGGCACAGACTACTTAACAGAAAGAATATTAATGTGTGAATATCCTGGTGCGGTTCGTGCGGCGGTTTGTGGAGTTTGGAGCGGCGAGGAAAGCGTCGCATTGAAGTGGAAGCGGAGTTTTGTTTTATTATTCAGCGTAAAGGGGAGACGTAATGTGTCCCAAAGCGAAGACTAAGTTAGGGTTAAAAATTGATAATGTCATTGGGTGAATTTCATGCCAAAAGGAACATTTGTGAGGTGAGCGTTCGAGAGCTACATTAGCCTAGCTAGACAGAAACCGGCACGAGCAGATGTGATCAAAGACGGGGCACGTTTAATGTATCGCGAGCTGTCAGGGTGTTATTTAAATTTTCCATGAAACACTATTTTAAAGAAAAGCCCCTCCGTCCGCGTTGCTGTGACGATAAAAAGCAGCAATTGTTCCCGTGGGACGTTATTGTGGTGACATAAGCCCTCCACCATGGATCTGCTGGAGTGTCCGCTCTGCCTCTTCCTGATGTGCGAGCCGGTGACCATGTCGTGCGGTCACACGTTCTGCCGGAGATGCGTGGGGGGTTACCTCCCGTCCAAATGCCCGTCATGCAAAGAGAAGTTCAAGCAAAGAGAAGTGAGGAGCATGAAGAACAACGTTTTACTCATCAGTGTCGTTGAAAAATGCTGCCCCGACGAGACGAAGATGAAGTGCCATATACTGGAGAAGCTCAAAGCCAACGAGTTCACGGAAGCTTTACGCATCGCCAGTGAGGGGCTAAACTTAGGTAAGGGGCGCGTCACAGCTGCAGACAAAACACAGAAGTTTGTTTGGTGTGGTGCTCAAAGCATGTCCGCTGATCTGCTTGTACTTATATTTAAAAAGCATAGGATCGCGCTTCTTAGGAGACAGTTTTGGAGTCACTTTTACGCACTGCTCACAGTTTTTGGCAGGTGCCCAGCGATGGCGCCTGATGGTGCATCCCATTCTGCAGCAGTGAGATACAGGAGGTATTATGACTGAAAGGAGAGGAAATGTGGTGTGTCACGCAAACATGGTAGCATACATTATACCCACTGTTTAAGGCCGTTGATGACCTGGATGTATAATTAGGTCAGTAAACACTCTCCAGATGCTCCTTCTTCCTTCCTGGGTGTTGTTGTCCCCGTGTCTGCATATTGAAACATTTTGGCAAAACACAAAGCAAGCAGTGATAGCAGCTATAACAGCTGTTATTTGAAAAAACTGGACACTAGGCTGAGTGGATTTCTGTTTTTAGAGCAAGCCTGCTTTATGTTTCTGCTGTCTAATCACAGATGAAAAAGCAGGGAATGGTTAAGAGGATGTGCTGTAATATTTTCACGGCTAATGCCTTGGGTTCCCAGAAACACCTTTGCAAACAGATCTGCTGTCTTATCTGTGCTGTTACTGATCCTCTGCACTTACCTTCCCATGTGCAATTGACCTTATTTTCTGCAGCGAGGAAGTTAAAGGGACAACTTCTGCCCTAGATGAGTTTATCTAGTCAGTAGGCGTCCTTGGGATCGTAGGAGGGGTTCATGCTGAAGTGAATCAGTGTACCGTTGAATTATCTACATGTTTGCCATCTCTGCCGGTCCAATTAAATAGTGCTGCGTCCCTCGCTTCAGCCCCCCCCCCCCCCCCCTTCTTGTGTAATGATTTCCTGGCAGATTTGTGTATGTCACTTTGTCTTTTTTCATTGGAGGTTTGTGGTTGTGCCTCCACAGCTTTATTTATTATTTCGTAATGTGGACATTGTCAAGTACTCAGTCTGTAATTAAGGCCTTTAGACAGTCAATAAACATGACTTAAGTAACAGCTTTAGGTAATAGCAACTCTTTGAGCCTTGAGTACACACATGCACATATGGCAGACTGAAGCGTTACTTTTCTTTGAGACATAAGCATAGTTAAACATCAAGGATGAGTTGATTAGATTTTGGTGGTCAAAGGTCAGTGTGACTACACACAACACATTTTTTTTTTGCCATAACTTATCAATTCCTATGTTAATTATGTTTTTTTTTTTTTTTTTTTTTTCGCTCAAACATCTCACAGGATCAGAAGGTCAGATATTGAATTGGTGACACTAATCTTGTGCGTCCACCTTGCTGCGCTGGTTTTCTAGACTCAGCGCTGCTGGGTTGAAGACACTGTAGTCCATCATAAGCTCATTGGTTTTGATGAGCTTCAAGTGGTTGCCATTGCACCGTGTGACGAAGCTCTCTATCAGTCCTCTGTGCTCCTCTGTAAAAATAGTCTCTAAGTGAAGACAGCATGTTTCTCACAGCAAATTATTCACTGGAATCAATATAGTGATATCTTTCATTTCTCCAAAAAGCTGAAAATACTGAAAAATCGAAAGAAAATATGCAGCCTGACTTGTTGTTGGAGGCGTAATTCAAGTTTTGTTTTTGCATCCTTAGTTCCAGGTGATCAGAGTTTGAAGCTGTACAGAGCCGAAGCTAACTGGGGACTGATGCGTTTCTCTGATGCTCTGACCGACCTCGACTACCTCTGCTGCCTTCGTCCTAACTGGACTGAGGTGAGAGACACTTACAGTGTTGATAGTGTTGGCAGAACACATTATAGATCCCTTTTATTGTGATTCTTTTTTCTGCACAGCATGAACAAATCTGTCGAAGTCACCCATCAACAATGCCAAATTTAGAGCTTCCATTTACACGGCAGTTCACCTCTGTGCAGTCTCTGCTGAATGTAACGCAACATGCACTCCACTGGTTGGTTTTGTAACACGCATGCAATGGCACACATGTAAGCACAAAGAAATTGTGCTGTTTTTGATGTATCCTTTTATATTTCACCACAATTGAGTGCAAAGTTGAATTTTCTCTGCTTTTATTGATGTTATGTCATTCACAAAGTTATGCAAACGGCTACTTATGTCATAATGTCATTTAATCACTTTATGCTTGTGGGTGGCTCACTGCTATGGCAGAAATGCCCACTGTATGTAATCTTTTTTTTTTTTTTTTTAAGAAATGTGTTATATCACTGACCAAGTTCACTACTGGAGCATTCAGCTGCCAGCGATATATAATGCAAGGGACAATCAGCGCAGAAGCAGAGAAATGTCTTACTTCAGATAGACTCACTGATGACACTAAATTGAATTTTTACGCTCTCTGCAGTGAGATGCTTAAGACGTGTCATTCACTTACACAGGCAGTGATGCGCTGATTTCACTGTTCTGTTGCAGGGCTTCTTCCGCAAAGGGAATGTGCTGCTGGAAATGGGTCAGCAGACAGAAGCCCTCATGCAGTTCCACCGTTGCCTAAATCTACAAGCTGACTTTGTTCCTGCAAAGAGCCAGATCAAGAAGGTTTGTTTATCTCACTGACTACTCATCACAGGCTGTTTAACTGAAACTGAACTAGAAGATGTGGGATGTAATATAGAGAACCCCGGGGGATGCATTTATAGAAAATTATACAGTTGCCAGGATGTTGTATTTTGTCCTTCTGCAAAAGTAGCAGCACAGCGAGCTGCAGGCTGAAGTAACAGGTTTTAGCAAGATGTCTTGCAGTTAGAGCTGCAGTCTAAGCAGATTGGCCTGCAGCATTCTAAACAGACGTGCACACCAGCTCATCAGGCACACACCTTTAGGGTGGTCAATTACCTGAGTTACATAAATGAAGATTTGAGCTGATTAAAACATCTGAACGGTATCATGAATGTGTGATTTGTCATTATAGGTCGCGTTCATGTGATCATGCATAATCATCTGCTCTGATTAAAGACTGTTTCCAGTATGTGTTGGTGCAATAGAGTTTCCATTAGTTTTTCATTTTCATTTGCTCTAAATGTTTTGGATTATTCATGAATTATTTTTTCCATTTAGCTTTAGTTCGTGTGGGCTTTTGGCAGTGTCAATTTCGTCTTCCTGCCTACTTATTTTATTATTCAGTGATTGTTGTCATTATTGTCATCATAGCAGTAGTGGTACTTGTAGTGGTGGTAGGAAATTAGCTACAAAGTTCTGCAATTCAAACAGTCCTGGTGAAAACAAACACATTTATTTGTATCATGACATGGATTCAAATTGCAGATCCTGGAGGCAGAGGGCATGACAGTGCCGGACGAGGTGTCCTGCATTTTGCAAGTGGTGTCCGAGTACCTGAGAGAGCCCTGCCCCATTACCAGCCTCAGCAGCTCCCAGGGGCCAAATCCCCCCGAGGGCCTCAAACATCCACATGGGGGTGAGGGAGAGGGAAAAGGGAGGAGAGAGGCACACCAGGTAAGCTGTGCTCATTGGGCGAGGAGAATCTTAACTGTTCTTGCTTGTGCTTTAATGCTTGGATTCTGGGTGTTTGAAGACGAATACACTGTCAATCCTAACTGAGAAAGCTGTCTTTACGGATCTAAGGTGAAGCATGACTCGGGCACTGAGTGCTGCCTCAGCCTCTGCCAAGCTGTCTCCTTCCTGCCCGTTGCCGAAGAGGACGAGGAGATGATGATGAGGAAGGACGATGTGCATGGCAGGGGTATGCGCATCTTCATCATCATTGTCCTCATTATGAATCATGTTTGTCACAGTCACCGCAAACAGCTTTACCATAACACCCACCAGATGGTTTGAAATTGCATAATAATTGCATCTTCTTCTTCTTCTTCTTCTTCTTTTTTTCATCATAAAGCTTGAGAGTGACTGTGCTTTGTCTCCTTTCTCTCCCTCTCTTAGGTGAAAGTAGTCACTGCAGAGAGAAAACTCTGGCTGTTCTCACTGTGTCAGACTTTGAGTGTCCTCTCTGCATTAGGTCAGTGTGCTGGAGTACTCGATCTAATCAATAATGCATTGCTGCCTCTAGCTTGTCTGCTGCAGAGTCATATAACAGGCCGATTCTATTCTCACTTTCCTCTCTCTCAGGTTAATGTCGAGCACACATGTAGCATGTAAACAAACACACACCAGATGTACAGCTACTGCACAGATACCCCTGCTCATCTAGGCTGTTTTAACGAAATCCTGTGTCTCTTCTCTGTCCTCTGAAGGTTGTTTTTTGAGCCAGTCACCACCCCCTGTGGTCACACCTTCTGTAAAAACTGTATAGAGAGGAGTCTGGACCACAACCTCCGCTGCCCACTCTGCAAACAACCACTACAAGAGGTAACCAGCGACAGATCTGTTTAAAACCTCAGGGGAACAAAAGGTTGCTAGGTCCTGTTTTCAGCACAGGAATCGCTCCACTTTAAAAGTTGAATGCTCTGTTATGGCAGCTGCATTGTGGTAATAACACCACATTAAACTCAGGCAGTGCGACATGCATCACTCTAGTTTATTTTCTACTGCTCATAACTGCTTTATCACACCTCTGTCACCTGCTAACAAATTCAAGTACAGTTACGAGACAAGAGAACTTCCCGGTTCCTCAGGGCTGTATTTTTCTGGTGAGAAGTGATCCCGTCTGTGATGAATGACACTGTTTTATCAGCTGTGTGTATGCAACAATAAAATACTAAATGAATAAATCTTTATATCAACAAAGGCATTGTGAAACTGTTCCAAACTACACTCTGTTGCGTCAAATTGCAGAGTACAAATTTCACTGGCCGTGTGTCTTTGTTTCAATTCAGTCTATTGTTCTACCGTAACATGTTTGGAATATTTATGGCATTGTGTATAGTTTCTTACGAGCGTCATGTTGCTTTTATAACTGATTGCTCTCACATTTCTCTTCCAGTACTTTAAAAACAGGAAGTACAACCCCACAGTTCTACTTCAGGATATCATGAGCCGACTTTTCCCCTCACAGCTGACTGAGAGGAAACAGGTCCACGATGCTGAGATGGCTGAACTGTCCAAGTAGGGACCTATCTCACACAATGCACTCTTGGGTTTCACAGCAGAAACTTGAATCAGGCCTTATCCTCCCCTTATTCCCTTTTTTCTTTTTAACTTTGTCTCTTTTTTTTCTCTAACTTCGTAGTCTTACCAAGGACATCCCTATATTTGTTTGCACGGTGGCCTACCCTGGAGTGCCCTGCCCTCTGCACATCTTCGAGCCTCGATATCGGCTGATGATGCGTCGCTGCATGGAGACTGGAACCAAGAAGTTTGGCATGTGCAGCTATGAACACGGGAAGGGGTATGCGATTTATTAGTTCTTTTTCAATTATCCAGAGCTACCTGTTGATTTGAAAATAGTACATTTGGGTTGATAAAAATGTGCTATCCTGAGTGGTCTGAAAATATGGTCAGTTTTGAACCAGGTGAGCTAAGGCTATTTTACACAGACATTATTTTGACCAGACTGTCTGGGCATGGGGAGACCATATTTGACATTTGAAGTTCACAGTAGGCTAGATGGAGCCTGATGAGACTGATGGTGATGCAACACAAGCAGGCATCAGAGGGGGGCAAAGTTTAAATCAGTCATATGTGACCCTGAGTGGGTGTGAAATAGCCTCATGGTCACCAATCTGGTGTGAGATCTGCTGTGCATTTTCATCCCCCCAGCAGAAGAATATTAAAATATGAACATTACGTGCAAAATAATGTTATATTGATTTTTTTTCTGCAGCTCATTTTGTTGTTAATCCAAGTTTATAAACCTCTTGTCTAAAGCTGTCTCATTTCCAACATTGCAGCTGACTCTTTAAAATGTTTCATTAAAACTCAAAATACTGTAACATAAATGGCAATAACAAGACACTTCGCTCCCCTGCCAGGCTCTCTATGTTTGGTGTGGCAGAGTTTGATTTTCAAGCAAAGGCATCTCTGTCTAGGTTTTGAAACTGTATTTAAAAGTTTGAAATTATTTTTTTTATCCAATTTTTGCTTGTAATTAGACTCAAAATCTGTGTGCTTGTATTCTTTCAAACTGAGGATGATGGAAGTATAAAAAGCTAGAATAGTTTTTTGGCTTAAAGAGAACTAGATATTTTTCATCCTTTTCACTACAATGAATAGACAACCTTCCTTGCAATTTTACTGTTGACTAATGGCTCTAGAATCCCATTAAGACATGAATTAAGGGGTGTAAATTTAAAACTCTTATGGTTTTGCCTCAGTTTTGCAGACTATGGCTGCATGCTGGAGATCCTCACTCTGGAGCTGCTGCCTGATGGACGCTCGTACGTGGACACAGTGGGTGGCAGCAGATTCAGGGTGCTGAAGAGAGGGCAGAGGGATGGCTACCACACGGCTGACATAGAGTACCTGGAGGACCTGAAGGTCAGAGTCGCAGAGATCACAAACTATAGCGACACTTCAAAAAGATCCGCACTGAAACTGTTACGACAGCCTGATCACCTGACTGCCTCTCTCTTTCTCTTTATAACCTGCTGCTTGCGTCCTCTCTCTCCCAGGTTGAGGGTAGTGAGCTGGAGCTTTTGCAGCATCTCCATGACAGCGTGTACCAGCAGGCTCAGGACTGGTACCAGCGCCTTGGCAGCCGCATTCGCGAGCAGATCAACAGGCAGTACGGCACCATGCCAGATAAGGAGGAAAACATTCAGGTTGGAGGCTTTGCAGAAAATGTTTTTGAGTTCTTAAACTTTATCACAACATGTCTCTCAGTCAAGTGATCACATTTCCTTCCTGCCCATAGTAAAAATGGGGACCATTTCATTGGTTTAGTATTTTTTCCATTTATTTAAGCCCTTGGAAGTGTTTCCTAATGTAAAGGTTAATGTATTCAAGAGTTTCACACATTTTCACATATTTCACACACAAATTAGCATGTTTTAGTCCACTTCCTACACATCATATATACTGAATATTCCTTCAAACCAAAGCTGAGCATTGTTTTTTTTAATTTCAATTTGATGCAAGTCTCCACAGATCAAAAAATGAACTTGCAGGGATTTCAAACTAGCTTTTCAAAAGTAATGTTTTCACATAGTAGATAATGTCTGCTTTTGTTTTTAAACTCAGTCATTGTTTTATCCTAATGCAGGAGACTCCATTACCGCACAAACAAGGTTGTATGTTTCTATTCTAATCCTTTGTTACCGTCCTCCAGGCCTCATCCAATGGTCCAGCCTGGTGCTGGTGGCTGCTCTCTGTCCTCCAGCTGGACCCGGCCTATCAAACCACCGTCCTGTCCCTGAGCTCACTCAAAGACCGCTTGGGACACCTCCGCCTCGTCCTTGAGTATTTCTCTCAGAGCTAGACGCCACAGCACAGTGGAACTGTGGCCACAACCAGTTGAGAGTAAAATAATTTTGCGCACACATACGAATGGAGTGAAATGAAAGAATGCCCTCGCACCGCAGAAGCTGGTTTTTGGCTTCTGAAACATGGAGGGACTATCTTAAAAATCACAGCTCAGGGCCAAATCATCTGGCCAATAGCAGAAAGACAGTGGTTTTGCTATGAAACCAGTGCATTTGCACAGAGTTGGTTTTGTTTCGTTTGAGTTTGCATAGGTTATCTTTCTTACACCATTTTCCTCCCTGGGAATTCAAGGTTTCACGGTAGTTCCAGTACACATGTTGTACAACACTAAGAACTACAGAGTTGACCAAAGATGCTTCTGATTTAGGTCCATGAGAAGTGGTGAATAATTATTTGTGGATAAACAAAATCATTTCATGTTCCTAATAATATTGCTGCAAATAGGCACTAGGTGTCACTGTTTCCTCTCCAATTATTAGAAATCTGAAGACCATGCAACAGAATCAGCCAAGTTAGTACAGTATACTGTACTGTCAACAACAAGACCCCGCACCAATATAGCTAATAGGTTTGCAGTGACAAAAAACATTAATAGCACACACAATTTGTATGGAATTTTTTAGGACTATGCACATCAGAGGATTAAGCTTCGTGTGTTACTGGTCACTTTGGAGTTGTTTGGATATAGCTGAATGGCACTACTTGCAATGCTTACATTTCAGTTGCATCTATTGGCCTTAGCAGCCATTAACTATGGCTCATTTTATACTATGAAAAAATCCTTAAAGATACCTATTTAGTATTAGTAAATATTGCAATAATACTTTATAGTGTCACGCAGAATGGCAGCAGCTGGAGGATCTTTTTTTATTGAACGAAGCTGCTGATGTTTCTGCTGTCTCTGGATGCTATTTGTTATCATCTAGCAGAAAACAGTGAAATTATGACAAGGAGGAGATGCTGTCAATGAATGGGAGGTGGAGGCGTGCCAGCTTTGTATTACAGTATGAACCTGTGTGATTCTACTTGTTGATGGTCAAGTGTGGATGCAGCACTGTATGTATGAAAGCCAGCTGTAAATATTCGTTTTTGTCATTCGCCATCTTAATTAGCTGATTTTATTTTTGTTACATAGGTGTGGTGTGGTCATGTCCGCTCCCTTGAGGTGCAGTGAGGCGTCAGTGCCAGGCGACAGTGTTTAACATCTCTAGAGTGAGGATAAGCTGTACAATCATTTAGCTTCGGTCTGACCAGGGCTAAGTGTCCCCTGCCGGTGCCTCTGTGTAGGCCTTCTCACCTGCGTCTGGCTCCAATGTGTCTCTCTGTCTGTCTGGCCTCTCTACCACCAGTCTTGGTGCCTTTGAGTGCCTGGGCCAGCTCACCAGGAGACCTGCAAGTCTTAGAGTCTCTCTACACCACACAGAGGATGGACTGAGTGATTTTTGCTATTGATTTGTATTGATACAGTGCTACATTCCATGGAATGTTGAAGCTGCAATGTCGCGGATTGTTAATTTACTAACGAATACGGGCTTGACTGGGTGAAACGAGAGCTTATGTTTTGTTTTTCTACTTTGATAAATGTGCCATAGATATTTCTGTGTTCTGTGTTTTATGGGAATAGTTAGCTAAAGCAGCTGTGTTTATGTTTGTTCGCATCACAGCCTCTGAAATGAGTCTTCAGCCCTCATGCCTTTTCAACGGTGAACGGTGAACTACCATCTCTTCATGGCCAACATATCACTTTAAACAGAGACACTCGTAGATAAGCTTTGTACGATACAGAACTGTAGCCCTGCACGTGTGATATTGTAGATACAGCTTAGAATAAAAGGGGTAATCATGAGACTTGATACGCACAAAAAAATGTCCCACTAAAGGACAAATCGATAGATGGACTGATGGACACTGGGGCAGCATTGGATACCTGATCAACAGGCACTGAACTCTGACCTGGGATGTAATGCTTTACTTGAGGGCAAAAAACACAGATTTTATCCGTTTCTGAAAATGGGTTGATTGACCTCAGTTAATATTGTGAAGTCTTTTGAAGCCATCTGTGATTGAGTTTGGACTCAAAGGCTTGAATGTGCCAGTTATCACAACATGTCTCCAAAGCTAGTAGTGTTAAATTCACTGAAAGACGACATGCATCATAAGGGTCAGTTTCTGTTACCGCACACAATTAAAGCTCACTCAAAACAAAAAGGGACTAAGATTCTTATAGAATTTCTGAACGACCTGCCTCGTAAGACTTTTTGGTACCTACGGCTGCAGAAAGGTGAATTCCACTCCCGTCTCCTGCTTCCTCTTTTTTCACAGTGAAATCATTTCTTGTTTTCTGATGCCAAGAAAATTTAAAACAGAACTTGATGTCTGCACCAGTGTGTGATTTGCTTCATGATTAAATTCTAAATATATTTCAAGAACAAATGCTAAACGCACCATCATATTTCTGATCCAACCACGGGTTTAATTTGTCTATAATCTTTTAATAGGTTCACCTTCAGTGCTGCTAATGCACCTCAGCGCAGTCATGATTTTTCATCTAATTTAGCCTGCAGCTCTTGCCCCTGCATACCCTGGCAGATGTCCATTAGCCATAGCTGCAGTACAATTAGCCTGTCAGAAATGCTCTCTAACACAGTTAAAAGAATTTGCACTGATTCCACATTGTCTCTTACACAGAACACAGAGCTTAACAAGTGACCCGTTCTTGGCAGCGAATGCCTGTGAGAACGAGTCTTAACACTTGTGTAGATGGGAAAGGCTGTGAAAGGCAGCGTGGTGCCGTGTTCTTGCGATGTGCTGCTGTAGCTTGCAGGAAATGTTGGCTGATGTGGGCTGATGGTCAGTGGTCTGCGGGCTGTATGTGCTACACACGTGCATTATTCTCCACAGTCTGTGCTCAAAAGCCTCCATGTGAGTAGCAAGTTACATTTAGACCCACTGAAACGAAAGCAATTTCTGTCCAAATGATTTGTATTCATTCCTCCACCTCCAAGCCAAGAGCAGTAAATTATCTTGATCTGATTATTGTTCATTTGCTTGCCCCCAAATGACTTTTTAAATGTTATTAAAAATAAAGCTTTTGAAAGCGAATTCTGCATCATCTTCATTTAATGTGCCTGTTTTGTGTCTTGAATGATTTGAATGTTATGCCACCAATTTTTTGGTCATTAAGGTGACATTACAAGCCAAATGGAAGTGGCGGGATCTGTTGCAATTCACAGCATGATAGAAATTGGGGAGGAGGGGTGATGGGAGTGAAACGTGCCACACATGCTGATAGCAAGGCACTTTGGCATGGAAACAGTTATAATTACTGAGAGAACTATGACATGCTGCAGCTGCAGCAGAGTGAAAGAAGCCATAGGTTTGCTCTGACTGGAAATTACAATTAGATAGAATTGCATTCCCTGTGAATGTCCAAGCAGGTGATATATTTAGTTTAGATTAGAAGTTTGGCTTAACACCCACAGAGGAAATGGCATGGGTTGATGTCGCCTATTTTTTAATTGAAATGTTTGCAATGTTCTGACATGAAATATTATCTTTCTGATGTATAATTGTTGAGATTTAAAGAAGTTTTATACATTTCAGACCAATGCAAGTGACTGAAAAGTGTCATCCTCAGTGCAGCACAATCACAAAATGTGCACACATCTTTCCATGGAGGAAAAGAATACATGTCAAACACCTGCTGTGAAGAATCACTCCACCAGGGGGCAGTCTGTAGCTGTGCAAGGACAGGAGAGTGCCACCCAGATGGAATCATACTTCAACAAATAAGGAGAGATCTCAGAAGAGCATGGCTTTTCCGTTTCATAAAGGCTACAAATGAGCATGCCACAGTGTCACGAATGGGGTCAAAAGTGAGCTTCTGGCTGCCAGGGAGAACCAATCACATGAAACAAGCTGGGAGGAAGTAGCTATTTCCATTGCAGCTGAAAAGCCTGTAAATTAGCAAAAGTAAAAGAGGATGTGAGTGTAGGTGTGCATGCCACGAGCAGCACTCTGTGCACGAGAAGAATGAACAGCGTAGCAGTGAGGCACGTTTCCTGCCAACGTCCTCTGCATAGGAAGCAGGCAGATGAAAAGAGGTTTCACTGGCTTCAGCGGGGTTCTCTAATGCAGCTCAGCGTCTACATCAAAGCCCATTACATTTGAAGAATGCCACAGCTTTTCTGTACTAAATTGATCCATCGGCTTGCGCTGACTCCCTGCTTGTGTATGACTGAGTAAGGATGACAGGCGTTTTGTAGGAGTTATCGCAAAGGGGGAACCGGCTGTGGCTGTGTCTCTCTGTGTGTGTGAGTGTGTGTGTGTTTGTGTGTGCTCTTGTATTTCTGCTGCTAAGAGGACCAAGTTCCCTCATAGGGATAGAAAGATGAAGAAAATCCTCTCCAGAGAGGATATTTGGGCTAGTTTCGACTTTTGGGTTTGGGATTAAAGTTGGAATTCATGTTAGGTTGGGGTCAAGGTGAGAGGTGCAACAGAGAGAATCAGAATTAATGTGAATGCTTCAGTCCTGAAAAGTACATTAATGCAAATGAGTTTGTGCGTGTGTGTGAATCTCTTAATAATAATTATCCTCCATAATTACGGTCGGACTCACCGGGGTCTTGCCTTAAATAGACTATCCTGCTCTCTGTGCAATATAGAACAGCAAGAGGGCCACAGAGAGCATCAGAGGATGAATCCCGCTCTGTTGTCATAGGAACGAAACGCAGCCTGGCGAAGCTCAATGTCAAGAGTCGGATTATCAATTAGGAAACTGAAAAACTTTTGTCTTTGAAGTGAAAGGCATTTTGTTTACCTTGCAGCATGAAAGAGAAGACGCGGGAGCTAATTCCTGCAGATATAAGTGTGGTGGGTTGAGGCAGAGTGAAGGGGAGAGGAAGATAGAGGCAAAGAGCTCAAATGTGTGTGTGTGTGTGTGTGTGTGTGTGTGTGTGTGTGTGTGTGTGTGTGTGTGTGTGCGTGTGTGTGTTTTCTGCAGTGCTCAATGCCCCTCTTCTTTAGAGGATTGGAGTTTTTCAGGGTGTGCGTGTGTCAATATGTGTTGCGTGTGTATGTGTGCTCCCGTGGGTTTGAAGCTGATAAACCTCACTTGCTTCTGTCTTTGTATAATCCCCCTGAGTGTCAACACGACGATAAACCCATGAGTACGCTCTTGTGTGACAGTGCCTCTGAGAGTCATGTCGGCCACCTGCCTCTGTTAACACCATATGGACACATCATAAATACTCTGAAACAGGCCTAAACAAGAAAAAAAGGAACAACAAAATGATAAAGAGACCCAGCCCAGGAAGGAGCCTTGTGTTTCAGGATTAGACGACAACAGGTTTTCTTTTGTTCTTCCTTTACTTGAATGATTCAAGCCTTAAACTTGTGATTTGTGAGGTGACCAAAAGACTTTGACCCTCCATGCTGCATGACTGACAGTTAAACATGTCAAAAAAGATGGATGAGATACCCCTTTGCCCCACGATGAATTCTCTGAGGCGACACTGGAGCCTACACACACACACACACACACACACACACACACACACCAGAAACACAAATGTCCTTTAATATTCTAGTGATTTCTTATAGAAAAAAAGACAAAAACCAAATGAAGCAGAATCACCTGCTGGGAGATGAAGGACAGGAGAAACAGGAAGCAGGGAGGGGGGCACTGCAGGAGACATGATGCCATGCTATTGGTTCACTGATTCGTAGAGTTAGCGCCTGCTGAGACACACACCTGGCTGTGGGACTGCTTTCGTATGGTCCTCACTGTTCTATAATGCGGCCTGTGTGCATGGTGTGTGTATGTGAAGGACAGAGAGACAGAGAGCCAATAATGTTAGGTCATTCCCAGAGCCAGTCTTAGAAAGCAAGCTGGCCGTGTGTGATGTGTGCACGCTCGATTCTCCATCTGTATGTTGTAGCTGTGCAAGCAACATGTTTGACGGTGTGTCTTCATGTGCGTCCAGGGCTGGCAGCACGCTCCCCGCTCAATGTGATTCGCTGTGTGACAAAAAATGAGCGCCATGTTTGTCTTCACCTGCAGCAGTGTGTGCATGCCAGACAGAATTTTGCAGAATTTGGTGCATCGCTCCAGAGCAAAGTTTTAGAACCGGCTTGTCAACAGTGTCATCCGATCGATTCAGCTTCTCTGTTTTTATTGATTCATGATTTATATCTTTCCATTGCATCCTGAAGCTGCAACTCCTCAATCTGCCATGCGCATCATTTCATCTCATGCCCTGCAGCCAAACACGGTTCAAACCCACAGAAGTTTACTTTGGATTCTAGTGAAGAAGCAAAAGATTCCAGAGATACACATAACATGTCCAGCTGAATTTAAATGAAAATCATGCACATCCAAAATATTTCCACTTGATGGACTGGTGTAGCTATAAAAACATCTTTGAATATTTCACTCAATATAAACATCATATAAGTTCAATGAAGCCTTGGAACAAGCTGCTGCAGAATATATATGTGATGCTGCCAGATGATGAGATTATTTTTCTAATAAAAGTCGCAACTTGGTGCCTTTGTTCAGTCTTACTGAACATCAACGTTTCCTGATGTGGCAGTTTGCTGAAGGCGATGTGAAGGAGTTGAATTAAACCACCAAAGTGAGAGTAAGTATTTTTGCATTGGCTAATTGTGCTTTTTCCAGAAGTGTTTGAATTCTTTGTTGGAAGAGCTTTTAACTTCCTGTGACAGCAGAGAACAAGTCAGACCGTGCTCTCAAAGTTCAGCCTATAGTAGAGAAGGAAAAGGACAGATATTTTGTTTAAATGAAAGGATGACAGGAAGTTAGGAGACATATGGGAGAGATAACTTTTGAATAACGACCATCTGAATAATGAAAAACTGTGTGAAAGATCATATCTACAAGTTCCAAGACAATGGCGAGGATAATGATCACGATAAAGATGATGAAAGAAGGAAATAGGTAGTTGAAGAAAGGGGAGCCGGTGCAGATGAAGTGCAGAGAAGGGATTCAGGGAGGAAAACGAGATAAGAGGACAGAGTGATGCAGGGGCCAGTTCAATTTGACAAATGTGCACATTTCAGTAAATACAGTGATATCAGTCTATTTCATCTCATCACCAAGTGGTCATGATTTTCCCAGCGGCAAGTCATCATAGCGTGCTCACAGGAGAGCGTGCCTCACCTCGGGTGAGTTTGGGATTTAAGTTTGTCGCGAAGCAAAGGTGTGTCTGGAAGATAAGGCCAAGACTGAATAGAAACAGCAGAAGCCAAAGCTGTGGATGGGATCATATTTACCGTTCAGCCTGCGGGTCTTACCATTACAGTAAGTCCTGTAACAAAGGAACAGTGTACGGCAACAGGGAGGAGTGAAGAGTCAGATGTGATGTGGATGAAAGAAAGAAAGAAAGAAAGAAAGAAAGAAAGAAAGAAAGAAAGAAAGAAAGAAAGAAAGAAAGAAAGAAAGAAAGACTGTATGGACGCCATCAGCACCATGACTTACTGCTTTGCACAGGGACTCTCAGATGTTGATGTTTGGTTGTCATGGAGGCGATGATATGCTCACTGGGCATTTCTTAATTAGATCACTGCAGACATCCTGTATACTAGGGGACAATATTCAAAGTTGTGCATGAAAATATATGAATGTCTGTCTCGATTCTATGAGGGTGCGTTTCAGGGCATGTGAGTGTGTGTGCAGCCTGAGCCTCCATGAGGCTGCTGTACAAACACCTGATGTTCATTGAAACAAACGGTTCTCCCCTTTCATAAACAGGCACTTAGGGATCACAATGAGACTCATTTATAAAAATTCTGACTTTAAAAGGCTGCAAATGCTCCAGTGTGACGCCAAAGCTACTTTATTTAATTCATGAGTTCATGTTAACTTTTTAAGACTCCACATAAAAATAAAAAAATGTGGTCATCCAGGATAGATGAGACACAATCCATCCTAATGCTGAGTGACAGCGGCCTGGATCACCATGACGCACGGTCACATCTGTCTCAGTTTGAGCTGTTCGGTCCCACTCAAAACACAGCCAGCCCCCAGTGAGAGGGCTCGATATGCTTCATTAGACCAGCACGTGCCGGCAGGTGACCGCAGTGCACTCAGTGTGAATATTCATTTGAGGAAGTTTATCTTTTTTTTTTAAATATTAAGAGTTTTATCATGTGGTGGAGGGAACTTTAGGGCGCTATTTAAGGAAGAGCTTTAATAATACATGCTTTCCAACATCTGAGGAATATCTGTCTTTTATAGTCCCCCACAAAGAGAAGTGGAACTGCAGCAAAGCTACTTCTCACTGGGATGAGACAGAAAGAGGAAGCGCTCTGTCCGCCTTTCTTTGTGTGACTTTCAGTGAGCGTCTGTGTGGTTGTCAGCATGGTGTGTGCGTGTTTGCCAATTTGTGTCTGAATATTCATATGCCACTGTGTGTTTGCTATCTGATTTGCATGAGGGAACACTTATAGAGACATATGACAGCACTCGTAAGGGCTTAAAAGCACAAAACAAAGATGCAAAATGGCTCTAAAATGAGTGAAAAAAAGTCAAGAGGAGACATTCAAGCACGATGCAGTCATGTATATCATTAGTGTATAGGAGTGGGAGTATGCACTCTGGCACACACACTCACATACCAAAGCATGTGCTGGAGCTTTGTGAGTTTGGTGCGCGTCTCCCGTGAGGGATTTGCAGAAGATAGCAGTGAACACAGCGCAGGATTTCTGTCGTCACTGAACACATGGGGAGAGGAGTCTGCCTAGACAGCAGCATTGACAGATTGCATGAATAATTTAGGAACAAAGTGAGAGGCCTCATAGACCTCTGAATCACTACCAATGACAGCTGCCTGCTCTGACTTTGGCTCCACTCTCATCTTTTTTAATGCATATTATTTCCATAAATTCCTCTCCTTACATCTTCAAGCTGTGTCCGGACGCACAGAGCATAGTGCTGAATCTCTGACATACAAGCCGGGGCTGTGGCTCCGCTGAGGGACCAGGTGAAATGACTTTTAGAAAATAACAGAAGCAACAGCACTGCTGAAGGTTTCACTCGTAGCCTTACTTGAGGCAATTAGAGTCAAAGTGTGCTCACCTCTTTGGTTAAATTTATTTATTGGGCAGACATGTAGAGGAGCTCGACTGGAGATTAATATCTTTCCAAAGCTACTGTGGATGATAAATGGGACATTACGAAATGATTTCTAAGAGATTCACACTTAGATCATCGGCTTTCTGTAAAGGGTAGCAGACAGTTGTTATTGATTAGCAGTTTTCTGTCAGATATAATTGGGGGGTGGTGATTAGTGGACTTGTTGATTTCAGACGGAGGAGAGGGCTGGAGGAGAGAAGGAACAAAATGGAAGTGAAAGCTGGTGGAAAATGCTTAAAAACTGGTTGGTGCATTGCAGAGGTCCAGCAGCAGCCCAAAACAAGCTACACATCAGCGGTTTGTTGAATCTTTTAAAACAGCAGCCATCTCCACTCCAGATGTTTTACTAATTTACCATCTCGGCGCTCCCCATCACTGTCACCAATGGCGAGAAAAAAAGCTTGGTACTGTCGTTAAGCAGAATCATTATTCACATTTGCATAATCATCACAACCCGGGAACAATAGCTTTGTTTGTCATGTCATGTTTTTTTTGTTTTTTTTTTGGCCGGCAGAAGAACTTCACAGTGTGATGCAACTGAGCAGAACTTTCTCTGCGCCTCATTCTTCTGTCTTTATTACAATGCTGCATGTAGCTGCACCAGTAATGCAAATGTTTATATTTCTGGACTTTGGTCTGACTGGCTGAGCGTCCAGGGAGATATCATTAGCTGAGCTATTCTCCGATTGATTAAAAGGGCTGCAGACTAAATATTTATTGGAAACTGTTATGAGAGTAAATTTCGATCTGTTAGAGATCCATAGTGCCAGTAAGTTTGCTTTATTGCCCAGTCCTCGAACACACACACATAACATAAACTCAAATGTTGAAGTTGTTAGGCGGGTGACAAACTGGCCCACTTCACTGCACCATGTCTGAATTTAAACCAAGCTGCAGGGGTTGATATATTCACTTGAGCTCATGATTAAAGAGGGTTTAAAACCCTGTCTGGAATGTGTGTTTGTGTGTGTGTGTGTGTGTGTGTGTGTGTGTGTGTGTGTGTGTGTGTGTGTGTGTGTCTGTGCGTGTGTGTGTCACAGCAAGAGAGGGTGCAATATGGTAGTCTAAAGGGATTGCAGGCTGCAGCATCAATGCCTGCCAGGGTTCGGCTTGATGTTAACTTTGGACAACTTGCCCCAAGAGCAGTGACTTCAGAAGTCACTTCTCCAAGGCAACCAAAAACAATCAAGGTACGTACAGCCTAAATCCCACTCGGCACTCTCTAATCCCTGTAGCCTTTATTAAAGAGTGACCTTTTCAACGTGGATTTAAAAAAATCACCAAATCCAATGATTTTTAAATGGCTTTTTTGCACTAGAAGTGATTAGAACCAGCATTCCTGTTCCCTGTGTCACGTACAGAGGGACCAGCAGACAAACCTACTGTAATCTGTATTTGCACTCCCTCCCCCGCCCTCTTTCAAAGAGGAAGTTGAAGGTTTATTAGAGTTGGTGGCCTGTGATTGTGTTTTAATGAGAGAAAGACTGCAGAGGGGAGATAAGGCACCCAGTTCGGGCTGAGAGGTCCTTGGTGGGATTAGAATAATCATCAAAAAAACGCCATGTCTTTAAAAAAGACACAATGGAACAGAAGCACTCCTGTCATCTTCCACTCCTCCGTCCATTCATCCCTCCATCTCTCCATCCCTCCACCCCGACACCAGTTGGCCAATTGACATTCCAGTGTGATGGTCGGCTGCTTGCAGTGGAATGTGACATTTCCTCTCATCACTCTCTGTACAGAACCAAATGTGCGCTTTTACAGATTAGAGAGGGACAGTGAGAAAACGTGAAGATGGGGGTAGTGTGGAGAGAAGATGAGATGGATGTGTGAGAGTGACGGGGCACAGACGGAGAGGGAGGGCGATGGAGGGCGATAAAAAAGCATTCACGTACCACATTAATGCAAACCCATGATAATGAGGCATTCAGATACAAGCGACATCATTAGCCATCATGATTTCAGTATTCCTGTCCTCCTGTGTTTCCTATTTAATGTCAGCAATCAACTGCTGGCTTTGAGTTGCATTATGGAAATCAGCAGTGTGAGCGGGGTAAATATCACTGTGCTTTTCATTTAGCTTTCCTATAAAAGTCACATGTTAATGCGACATTAAGACTCGTGATATAACGCCTTTTTTGATGAAGCATTGTTTATATACTTGGCTGCATACTTTTTGTGTACCTGTAGGATTAAAATATATATAACTTGGTGAAAGACTTTTGCAGGTAAACAGAAGTGGAGGGCAACAAACTTGAATGAAGTAGCTTTCTTTGGCCACTAGGGGCAGCAAAAACAAGCCATAAAGGCAACACTGACACTTTCTCACCATATAACATCCAGCGCATCCAGCAGCTGTGGAGCAATGTTAGCATCCATGTGAAGTTGTGTTTCTGGCCACCCGATGAACAGAAGTCCAACATTGACTGTCCTTCAACTCAGTTTTTCTCTCCTACATCTCCTGCATGCAGCTCTTTAATTGCTAAATGCTCCACAATATTCACCAGCTATAGCTGCTAACTTTGTCCTTCTGCCATTTGATGTTGGACAGGTAGTGTAGTTGGTTTGTCAGAACTTTCTCCAGTTGAAACTAGCTTGATGAGAGCGATCAGAGAAAACTGCAGGCAGTAAAACCTGCAGTGAGCTGCTCTGCAGAAAAAAGTAATAATTCTCTATGGGTTTGATCGAATTCTTTCCCATCCATGTCATCATTTGACTCAATGTGAACAAAATATTGATTATAGGAGCTTTAATGCAAGTACATCTTGAGGCTAATTCTATCACAAACATTTCAAATTACCCCAATATCTTAGAAGAGAATGAAATAAAAATGAAATCAATTTATGGGCTGTATTGCTGCAGATTGTAGCGTGCCTAAAAATGTGATCTGTACTGAGAATTTCACATCATTCCTTCCATTTTTTAATCATCTCTGAGAATGAGCGTGGGCTGAGTCGTCCTCAAAAGAGGCAGACTGAATGTCTGCATAGCAACTTCTCACGATTCTCAGATTTGAATGCGGAACCTGCAGGGCCCCATACATTTTAAATGATGACTTATTTCTTAGATTGAATTAAGGGTGGAGACAAAGAGAGGAAAATAACAATAATGTTTTGGCTGGACTGGAGGTGAATTTGTATCTGTGGACACCCTACTGGCCACTGACACTGATAAACAATCCCCAAAATAAGATAGACCTGTGCTGGAGATCTTCCAAAAACCCTCTTGACTGCTGTAATTCAAGGGTTTGAGTGGGATGACTTTGGCGTGTGTGAATATTATTATGTGGTTACCTTGTGAGGGAGTGACAGTTCAAGAGGTGTCTGAGAGCTTCTACTGTTATGCAGCGACATCTCCATCACTGTGAAAGTGTCCTTTTCCCTGTCTGATCCCACTTTGCATCCACACAGAGAATTATTAGGACTTGACATTAATATAGCTGCATGTTAGCTTAGCTTCAGTCATTAAGATCTGGATTTCAAGGCTTCAGTTATCAGCAGGTTGTGATTTCACAGAGGAAAGGTGCGTGAATCAAACAGTGTGTGTTCGGCAGCTCAGAACAGAACACAAAGATACCGTGGAGGCTGCGGGACTTTCGCTCCAATTATCAAACAGAGGGAACCTGGTTGTGATAAGGTGGCAAAACCCTGCAGGTGAGCGCACATGTGAGCTCTGTTCAACTGGATCTCTCCCTTATTTACTGCTCTTTAAATGCTGTTTAAATCACACCAGCTTATCTGAAAGGCTTTACCAGCACTGGTGTGTGTGTATACACTGTGTCACTGTGTGTGACAGAGAGAGAGAGAGAGAGAGAGAGAGAGAGAGAGAGAGAGAGAGAGAGAGAGAGGATAGAAAGAGAGAGAGGGGGAGTTGGTTTGCGGCCTCTCTCTACAGGGAGAGGGGATTATGTTTCTCTGCTGTCATGTTTCCTGACATTCAGAATGTTATTAAACTTCAATAGGCTGAGCTCAGGGTTCACTGATTACTCTTACTGGGGCTGAATCCATTATGCAGGGTTTACTTCTCACCGTGTGTTTCCTGAAATCACACCTGCACGCTTTAAACACTGATGCATGTACACCTGCACATGTACTCATATATGCATAAAATGCATATATGCATGCTCTTTTCAGGTGCTCAGACACAGAGCATGAATTCAGACCTGAGTGCGCCATTACTGCAGCAATGCATTTTAGGTCATGTGACTGTCTTGGCAAATTTGATTTGTGTGCCTACTAAATGCATTGGACCTGTGGGAAGGAGAAGGATGGAACTTAAAGTTTGGAATATTTCTGCAGTGATGCGAGTGTCTTTCAAGTGAACTCTGACACCGGGAATGAGAACAGAAAAACTGTCTGCTGAAACTGAAGAGACTGCCCACTCACAGCTCCCAGCTAATACACCACCATGCGCTGACTGGTGGGATGAAAAATGTCTCCTATTGCCAAAAAACAGCTCCTTTTCAAAGAATGGAAATGACAATTGAAGCACTGCTTTGCAGTTAAGAGGTATGAGAAGGGAATTTTGACCTATTGAGTGAAACATTGCATTGAAATGGAGGGTATTTCCTGCTCCTAGGATTTTAACCCTCCACCACAGTGATTGGCTGGGAGTCTACCTGGGCTGTGCAGAGTGGCTCCCTAACTTTGATCACTGTGGAAAGTAGCCCTGCTCCATAATCCCCTCATCTGTCATTCTGTCTGAGCCGATGTGAGCTGCCATACATCTCCCCCTCACTCTCTCCTCTGTTCTTTCTGTCTCTAGCGCCTGTTTACTACCTCCATCCATCTTCCCCTCAAGGCAGTCGTCTGCCTCCGTCCACTGGGATGGACAGATGGAAAACAGAGGAAGAGAAGAAGGGTTCAGGGCGCCAGCTTTCCCTTAACTTCAGGAGGTCTGGCAGCAGAGCAACTTTTCTGTTCCCACAACAATGAGGAAGCATATATCTCAAACAGGGACAGTTAATCTTGAGAGCATCGGACTAACAGGCTCTGTCTCATGATTGACTGTCCTGTTTGGTCGATCCCTGGGTGACCCTCAACACCACAGAGATGTGGAAGCTCCAATAAAGCTCCAGCGTGATAATAACTCATCATACCCTCATACGTTTTCATTTACAGAGCAATATAACTGCATTACCAGTTATAAATCAACAGCTAATGGGATAAGTGAAGCTTCAAATTGTGAGCCGTGATGTGTGTACTGACCACTGAAGTGCTGCAGCCGTATTTAAGACGTCCTGCCTCAGGCCAGAGTATATGCGTCTGTCCGCCTGTACTGTACTTTCCTTGTTTTATTGGCTCTTGAGCGCAGCAAAATGAATTTTAGACAAAACGATATCAACTGGGTTAAAGTTCTGGCTTTTACCTTTAATTGAGACCGTTTGCATGTGCATCAGATGAACAATGTGAGAACTTTTGCCCTTTCTTTGCACAGTCTAAGAAATTAGAAAATAATTAAAGAAGTTAACAGAATTTAAAGTCGCTAGGTGGAAGATTTAAAATTTTACAACTTGAGGCCACAGTGGAAACATAAGAAAGTGTTAAGGGGCTGTATAGCCTATGTAATAGGACCCAGAGATGCAGACCCAAATACAGAGGTTGTGTGAAAACAAAACAAATTTATTAATAAAAAGGGAAACAGAAAACACGCTCAACGAGCGGACAATACCAAACAAAAGACGCACTCAAAAGGAGTGGAAAACAAAAGGAGCACCGACGAAGCGGGTATGACACAAGGCACGCGTGGAAGTGGCAGGCAGGCACTGAAACAAAGGAAAACACAGCTCACTTAGAGACTGGAGAAAATGTGGACAACAAACAAACGTAATTCTGATTTAGAGAGAGAGACTAAAGACATGTACTTACGAACCATACTACCAACAAAGACAAGGAGCTCAATGGAATAATCCGGCGACGAGGAGCTGGAAGTCCACGTCTTAAATACTCTCCCTGATGAGGGAGAGTGACTGCAGGTGAGTAGCAGTGGGAGGAGCTGGCAGCAGGTGAGGGGCTGCCCAGCCACGGATCCAGGGGTAGACAGACAGACACACACACAGGGATAAGGGAGAGGAGACACACAGGGAGAGACAAGAAGCCAGGATCGTAACAGAAAGACTCTGTGGCCAGCGCATTCCTTGAACACGCTCATGTTTTGGGGGAACAGTGAACTGAATGGATCTGTTTGCAAACAATATGTTTTACTGCAACCAGCATGATGAATGCTGAAGGCATGACCTGCCTGCCTCTGCCTCTCATTGGCTTGCCCCGATATTCTTATCATCATTGTGACCAATGTCACTCCTCATGGCTAAACCGAACCAATCCAACCAACAAAGGCAACTAATATTATTCAATCAGAGTATGGTGGGTCATGGCTGTGGCATCTTGGGAATTGCTTTTTTTTTTTGATTCTAACAGAAAAACAGCCTCTCAATTTAAGCAAATTGCGCCCACCAGGTCTGAAAACACAAGTGCAAATGTGTGCAAGAAATTTGAAATGACAGACTGAGTTGTAATATCCGACCAGTCTTTGGGAATATCTGTGAGTGAATGATGATCACAAAAAATCATCTACGAAAGGTAAAACTATGAGCTGGCAGCCACAAAGTTCCTCCACCCAAGTCAGACTCAGAGGAGATCTGCAGCCTTTGCAGCTGATTTGTGGGACTGTGAACTTGGTTCAGAAATCCAAATTGTTAACTATGAATGTGAGTAAGTGATTTTGCTTTAGAAATATTCAAAATGCTGTTTTGACATGAGGCCTAAGAGAAACACGTGCTCAGTTAGACTGAAGTCAGGGGAGTGACTTGGCCAATCAATGAATTCTTTGGCCAGTGGTCACAGAATTAAGATGCTTAATTTCCTTTCTTTCCAAATATTTTTTGACCATGCCATATGTGTGTGTGTGTGTGTGTGTGTGTGTGTGTGTGTGTGTGTGTGTGTGTGTGTGTGTGTGTGTGTGTGTGTGTGTGTGGTTAAAAAGACATGCATCTGTCTATGTCAGTATATGTGTTTGGAAATCAAGCAAGCGCTAAGACTGTCCTGAGGCACTTTCTGTGTATTGTCAGTGTGTTATGGACTCTGCAAATCTCATCCTGTGGTGAGTGCCAGTCACTCCTACCGAGAGAGCCGGCCTGAGGGCTGGATGGATGAGTGACAAGAGGTGCTACATACTATTGAACGGGGCTTGTGTCTTGCAACATCTCTGTGGGCGGAGAGTGTGTGCTGAGGCTTATGTGCACCCGTGTCCGTGTCTGTGTGTATGGCTTCGTTCATATGTGAGCGGAAGAAAACTCCTACGTAGAAATGTGTGCAGCCACTGCCTGCAGCTGCTTGTGGGTGTATGAAACACGGAGGAACAAGGGGCAGGCATAAGACAGGACAGAAAGAGAGACAGGTGAATTACAAGTGACTTCTAAGATAAAAATAATGAGAAAGAGTCAACATCCATGAGGATATGTCTGACTCTGGCCTACAGGCTGAGGTGGTTTACTCAAGGTGTTCCAAAGAGGAGCAAGCATTACCTCCCTGATGGCTGCGAGACTTTACTCCGTCCCTCCAATACGAGCTGGCAGCAGCATCTTCACTGCTATCGATTTCCTTTCCTCCTCTATTTGGAAAAACATGGCTCACATGCCAGGAGGAGACACTGCAACAAAGTTAGACTACCTCTCTTCATAACAGCATTATTGAAATGCAAAGGAAAACAAGAAGAGAGTTTGAGATCAGACCTAATTTAGAGAACAAAATGCCCACAGCGAAAATCAATAGCAAACACCACCATGACACGCACAAACAGTACTTTCAACTCAGGTAAAACCAACCAAAGTTATGACCAGAATATTCTCTCAAGCACTAGAACCTGGGCTCAAACACACATTACTACCATGTACAGGACTACAGGTAACAAAACAACATCAAATCACCCTCAGCTTAATCACACCCCCGGTATCCACTGTGCCCCCTGCATCCTAAAACCCAACATTTACAAATGTTTTGCTGATCTTGTTTTCTCATAAATATCATTAAATCATGAATCAGTATCATGAGTATGCCACCTCTGCAGTGCAGATTTTGGGCTACTGCTGTAATTGACCACTCACAGAATCCATCCCCCACACAGCAATTGGTCCAATTCAAGCTTAGCAAGTGAGTGATAGTCCATCAACAAAGAGTTTGGAGGTTGGTGTCTTTTTTTAGGCTTGACAAAACCAAAAATACAAAAGCAACAGCGTAAAAATATTAACATCTGGCTTGCTTGTCCAAGTATGTAAGCAGCCAAACGGTTATATTAGAATGAAAAAGACTCTTTTTCTTTATCAAACTTATAATACAGGCCTATGCATTGAAATACACGTACGATGCTGTTTCTTCTTTTCTGTGTCTTCTACATGAGTGATCAACAGGTGAGGATGTTGACTTTTTTCCTGGAAACTTTTAGCTTTAGCCTCACTCTTTTAAAATCATTTCATGTTTGTATGTAGCCATGAAGTTCATATTTATGTGGGGATCTGCAGTTTCCCCTCCTTTTTCCCATTGTGTCTTTGTGTTTCCCTCTGTCTCCTGTCTCTTGTCTGTCGTGTGTGTGTCTGTGTGTCTGCAGGCTCTGGCCGACAGGTTGGGCTCAGCCTCCTCCTCTCTGAGCACAGCTGCTCTCAATCAGACAATTATCTAGCTAGCTAGAAATATAAAGCCTGTCTTTTTCTATGGCTACATTTACACTTAGGAAAAACGCATATGTTTTCATGCGGTTTAGCCTTTCGTTCACATGCAAATTGATTTTTTTTTCACGGAAAACGATCATTTTTAAAAACTCCGGCCAAAGTAGAGATTTCTGAAAACGCCAGTTATTTGTCAGTGTGTAAACAGGGTTAAATGGCGTTTTAGGTTCCGAAACGTCACAACACGCGACTGAAAATACTTAATGTCATGTGAGCGACCTATATTTACACTCGCGCCCATTGGTTTGGCATAGTTATGATGGCGCTCGACAGCGTATTTATCCAGGTTCATGTAAACACCAACATTTTTGAAAAACGATGTTGTGTGCACGATGTTATTTTTGAAAATGGAGGGACCAAAAAATCTGTTTTCCAAAATACCCTGCTACATGTAAACGTAGCCTATACCTGTCTGAAATTAAGAACCATCTGCCTTGAGAATTACTAAGAATTTTGAGGGTTAATATCATTATAAACTGCACTATGTGGACGGCTTGACGTGTTGTAGCAACAGTAATGAGCTTAGAAAACTTTTTTTTTTTTTAGAAGACATGGCCTGTCTATAACAGATCCAGGCTAAAATGTCTACTCCACCTGTGTTTGTCTCAGTGTCTTCTGCCCTGTTGCTAATTAGCTGTCCCTGTTGGAGAATCTGTCAGCATGTTTCATGTCAGTATGCGTGCGTCCACTCATGTAGGTGTGATGCTGCTGCTCATCAACAGTTCTTGAATGAGAGTCAGAGAGCATGTGAGAAATCTGCACCTGGACATCATTAACCAGCATTCACTCTCAATGACTGTCCAGGCTGGAGCCAGATCCTCCCCTGTTCATTGCTTTCTCTCCATCTCTTTGTTTTCATGCTTTCTATTTTTTTCATCAACATGTCTTCGTCTCTCTTGCATCATATTTCTGCACCCTCAATATTTCGCTGTTGAAGATTTTTTTTATTGTAGTCCTGACGACATTACACTTTCAAAGGACATCGTAATTTTGGGATGTGATTTACTGGTCCTGAAAGATCCAGGACAGGTGACGCAGCCAGATTTAATTTTAGATAAAGACTGATTACTTGAGCTCTTAAAACCCGGGGACATGATTTCATTCTCCCAAGATAAAATTCATCAGGTGTGAGCTCAGAGCGCCAGTGTGTGGCGATTCCTGAAGTCCAGCAGGCCGTCCTGGTCTCAGTGCAGCGCTGTGTGTCTGATGTCGCATAAATGAGAGATGCTGGAAATCCCATTTAAGTGGATGAGAAATCTCTTCAAACACCTTGTTTCAAAGTCATAAACAAGAATCTTGAGAATTGGGTGAGAAGTGGCAAACACAAACAGAAATATGCTGTTGGAACACCTAGCTTGGAAAAGAGAAGGAGAGAGGGTGACAGAGAGGGAGAGAAGAAAGATGTTAATTATACAGTAGGCCTTTGGCTGTCAGAGTGAGAAAGAGTGGAGCCTCTCTGGTAGTTGATGTCACTAATCATGGGGTGTGACACAGCATGACACCCTGCTATCTCTATGCAACACACAGGCGCACACACACAAATGTACACAATGAGCAATGCAGCGCACAATAACACATTCTATATTTGCATCCTCATAATAATAATAATTCTTCAGGGCTGAACAATAAAATGAGAAACGACTGTTGCATGAAATGTTTCCTCCAGTTAATGGAGGTTATTTCTTTGTTTCACCCCTTATGCACACAGATGAAATTCCCAAAACTGAATATATGTAATACAGACAAGAAAATAAATAACCAACTAAACAAACAAACAAATGAATCATCAAGCAGAGTGCGTGCGCACAGGTAGGATTTGTCTACCGCCGCCAGCAGCTTCATTGACACGTCACAGTCAGTTTGTGTTTGGAGTAATAAAAGTCGAGGGAATCGATATAGAAAAAAAGAATTTCCACAACAAACAGGCTGATGATTGGATCAACTTCGCAGAGGTGCGGTTTTGATGAAACTCAAAATGGATGTCGATACAGCTGGATGAAACCGACAAGGATGTATTCCTTGGGCTTGTCTTCATCAGTGTTCTAAAATGTGCACAAAAGCACACCAGGGACTTCTGATTCTGAAGTACAATCCTGAGCACAAAACACGCAGAGCTACGGCTCAATTCCAGCCTCTGCGTCAATGGAGTGGAGCTAGTTCAGGCAACTCGAAGGGGCCTGCTGCTCTCACACGGCACACTCTTTTCACCCTTTGGATCGCTGCAGTGTGCTGAAGCCGTCAGTGCTCTGCTCACTCTTTTGCCGTGTGCTGCTGTGAGACACCACCTTACCTGAAAGCTACAGGTATGCTAATACTTGCTACTACTGCTGCTGCAGTGGTGGGGGCTTGTTATCATCATCACTCCCTGCTCCCTGCTGTGCTGAGCTTGCTGTTCCCTGTGGGGAGCGGTGAGGAAGAGTGTCCGCCAAACAGCACCGCTGTATATTCTACATCTACATAATGATCGAATGCAAATGAGTTGCTTGAATGAATTAAATAAATGCATTGAGAATATTGTGTTGGACAGAAATATAAAGGCATGACAGACATTCAAGTCAAAAACGGTGAAGATGGGTTAAACATTGCAGGGGAAGAAGCAGGAAGTCCTCCTGCAGCAGGCGAGCTGGTGGACACAGCAGAATTTAGCTGTTTGTTGGTGGTGGAGACTAAAACAGAGCTTAAAGAAGAATGAATATGAGACTTAAATTCATCAGGTGTCAAGAAAAAGATTTGAATTTAGACTAATGTGGACATTAAATAGATTGTTTTTTGTCTCAAAATGTGAATTTCTATGAGGTCTATGGTTAATGTCAAAACATCATCAGAAATAATACATCTGTTTTTTCTTAGGTTATCTCAACTGTGCAGGTCCATTTACTGTGTTTACACATGCAGATGATGTGCACATGCAGGTGCAGGGAGTGCATGTGAAAGTGATCCTTCATTAGTTGCAGTCTGTACTCCCTAATCTATATGACCCTGATGAGGACCACTGAATCGACGCACGTTGCTTCTTTTTAATTGCCTTGCAGCTCATGTTACAGAGGCTTTTTCTTCCTCTTTTATTCCACGCAAGACAGACTGCCTGAGATTATTTTTTGGATCACTGCACTCCTTTGTGACCCAGGCAGCACTTTATTCCTCTCTGCATGTAATATCTAAAGTCACGTCCCATTCGCCCAAGGCACCGAGTGAGATATACGACTCCCATGGAAATAAAACTGAGCAAATATACGTAGTTTATTCCTTTATTCGGTTACAAAAGCATGATGACTTCCTTCCAGGACACTTTGGTTAGAAAAAAAAGTTTATTTCTCAAAAGTCTGATTCCTAATGGTCGTATTCTTTTACATTTTTTTAAACTTTGAACCCTTTCATCATTTTAATTTGAAAACTCAGCGACACCCTTTCCATACTTTAAAAAACAACAATAATGATGTCTCTGGTGAACAAACTCTGGTGATTAGATTCCAGTAGTAAAATACTGTGAAAAAAGGAAGCGACAAAGAAATATTCAAATGGTGTTAAATTCCAAGCACTTAAAAAACACCAACAGGAAATCCGTTTTGAAACTCCAACAAAATTCAATGAAATTAACTCAAAATAGGCTTTAAACATTAGCGTCTACGGATTATTCAACATCAGTGTATGTGTGTGTGTGTGTGTGTGTGTGTGAGAGTATTTTTACACTCTTCAACACTTTACCGGCACCCCAACTCTCCTTTATGATACAAACATCGAGTGTCTTTTTTTTTTTTTTTTTACAAATCTGTTATGGCATATAAAACATCTTTGCGAAGGTAAAGCCTCCACTGAAGAGTGCTGTGCTGTGTCCTAATTAATACAACATCAGCAAAAGAAGACGCATAGATGAGGGAAGAAAGGAAAAGTATTCACGCGGCAGGTAACTAATTCAGGTACACTGAGAGGCATGATTGGGAGAACAAACTTTCACTGGGGAAGAGAAAAAAGCCTTTTATATACATAGTAGGTGGAGATATGTATGATTTCAGTAAACTCTGACTGCCCGTTGTTCTCGCTTGTATGACGATGTAGAGAGAGAGAGAGAGAGAGAGAGGTCATACATTAGATTTGGTTCTGTACGTTTTAAAGCAGAAACTCAGAGGAGAAGAAAAATAATCCACAACCAGATGTGGAAGCAGCGCTGCCTTTGTACAGACGCTCGGCCTCTGCTGCGAAGTGAGAGGTCAGCGAGAGTGTGCGGTACATAATCTAAAGCCGACCTCTGGCATCTGACAGCAGTGAGAATCCCGTTTTAAGCAACAACCTTCCAGTCACCTCAAAGCCAAATCACACCTTCGGACACTGTAGGGCTCTTCGGTATCAACCGTGTGCTGATGCTCGGTGCATTTCAGAACTGTAATTTCCCATTTTGAAGCACCCGCTGGTCCCTCAAGCTGCTTAGACTCAACCTGAGGGTTTCCTATATGTTTTTGAATTACGTCTGATTATCCGGGTAGCTGAAATAGTTGCACTCTGCAGGGGAATAGTTGTGTAGGCGGAGAGAGGTAAAGTGATAGATAGGTATGAGGAAGAGATGTTTGCGTTGGCACAGAATGTACCGTTCCATCGCTTCTGGCTGTGATACATTGTGAAGAACTGTTCTTATTTTCTTTCTTTCTTTGACAATTTTCACCTGAAACACTGCTGTGTTTAAAAGCTGATGTATTCCTTATTGTCAACAAATCCCATGAAAAGACCAAAGCCAACAATCAGCTGATCTACTAAAACAGGTGTCGCCTGTGTAGTCAAACCTGATATACTGTCACTTCTTTTTGAGCTGAGCACGGTGGCTCATTTTGAATAAATCCCACAGTCTGCCGTGCACAAGCAAACTAAATGTGTATTCATCCACTGCTGAAAATAGTTCCCAAGAAATGCAGTATCTCCTCCTGTTTGAGTAACATTTTATAAAATCTACAGTGCCCAGTGGTTTTAGTACAATACTGTGTGAAACTATTGAAAATGAAACTATTATTCATGAGCTGCTTTAAATATGTACGTGTTCAGTAGGATTGAAGGGGATGGGGCAGAGAGTCACAAACAGAAAGCCCCTCAAAAGATTCCATCGAGAGTTAAACACTCAAAAACTCATTTAGCAGGACTGCATGGGCGTGGTTTGATCAGATTTGACTGATGGTGTACAGCATCTGTAAACAACCTGACATCTGTGATCGCAGTTTGAGTCAAATGTGCTCGGTGGAAATTATCATCTTTTTCCAACCGTGTCTCGCCCACAACAGAGAAGTGAGAAGAGCACAGGCGAGACTAGAAATACTGAAATATTTCATGTGAAATAAGGAAAAGTGTCTGAACTTCGGCAGAAACTTGTGTGTTCATGTAACACCTTGCTGCTCATTCCAAGAAGTGAACTGAGAAAAAAAGGTTTTCGGGGCCTTTGGGAGGTGACACATTGATTTCATGTTGACTTGTTGACAATAAGAAAATGAATCATGGTGCCAGTCTTAGTCTTCTTCTGTCCTTTAAATTGTCCTTTGATTCTAAGCCACGGCATTAGAAACACCGCTATCGACAAAACCAGCCAAGAAATGCAAAGTACATGACCCACGGTCGTTTTGTGTTAACTGTACTGCAGTGTGTTCAGGTGGATTCTTACTTCAAGGTCTTTACTGCAAAACCCTTTGTCATCTCTGCCCTCTACTGTCCAGGGCCTGCCACTCTGATTTCTGTTTACATGACATGATCTGAAAGGGAAAGCTCTGCAGCACAGCAGTGCTGTGGCCTCTGTAACCTCGACCTCCAATAAACACAGATAATAGTGACTGTGAATCTGTCAGTCACGTCAACTGTTCCAATCCCACCTCCTTCATGAGCTATCTAGCGACAGCGAGAGGAGGCCAACTTTTATAGGCCATGCGTGATCTGCAGGGGATATACCGACTCTCAATAAATTGAGAGCAAATAGCTGCACTGCCCATTTCATTAAAACTGATTACAGCTGAAAATACATCACAGGAGTCAGTGAATTATGCAGCTCTAACAATAGTCTGAGGGATATTTTCTCCACATTATAACTGATTTGTCAATCTTTGCTCTTTAACATGTGCTGCGAATAGACTCCTTAGTATATCAATGGATATGCTATGAATGTCACAACAGTAGAATACAGTGTAAGGTCACTCAGTACTGTACATAATGTGTGTGTATGTGTGTCTCTCTGTGTGTGTGTGTGTGTGTGTGTTTTCTGTTCTATAACCTTTCCTACGCAGGTCAAAGTGAGCATCTCTGAATCTGCCCTCTGTCTGTTTTTATGATCAGTAAATACTAAAACTCTCCATATCTGTTGGCCAAACAAATGACCCAGTAGCAACAAGTCTATGCATGTGTGTGCGTGTATTTGTTAGAATGGTCATATGGCACAAAGACAAGGCATGATGTGTTAAATGAGGTGTAGCAGCAATGCATGTTTGCCTGGTCGACCGCTGATGTAAACAGCATTCACCGTCAAGTCGCGCATAAATCAAATCGAATTACTTTTGATGAAGCTCTTCACGCTATTCCAACAATGTAAACCATATACTGTATCATAAAAACTGGCTATGCTACACAGAGCACTCTGTCCTTCCAAAATGACGTGTAAATGTGGGAGTGAAAGAGAGCGGGAACGTCCCAAAACAATATCGAATCATCGTAGCAGTTACAAGTGTCTGTCCTCCTCTGCCACATCTGTGCAAAGACTCCTTCTGTCAGCCATCAGAAAGCATCTAGGTAGTACAAGGTCAGCAGTGGAGGTGAAGATATTGCACACGCAGACTAACGTCAACAGCTCCATTGAAATGGCACAGCGCAGGCGTCACACTGAGGAATAAAGTTCTTTTTTTTTTCTCCACATAAATGAACACTGTAAAAAATTCAAAAACACGCCCCGCTGACAGCTTCTTTATTGCAGCACGTTTCCCTTCGTTTTTTCTCTTTTTCCAACATCCATTTATTAAAAAAAAGTTGCGAGTCTCTGTCCGTAGTTTGTAAGGAGCGTTTTGAGAGTGCATTTTGGCAGTAAGTTAAGTTTTCAAGTTGGGCGTGTTGACAGCCAGGAGAATAGATGGGTCAAACCGGACAGCCATGATTCTTGAGGTCATTAGAGTCTTGTGCTCCTCTTCTGCCCCACCCTGCCTATTCCTCGCCGCCAGCACAGTCACGTGACGATCACATGCCGGAGGCACCCAGTCCCATGCTGGCGGTGTGGCTCATGCAGGGCAGCGTCTGAACGGTCTTGGGGAAGTCGTGGGTGAGGATTCGACCGTTCTCTCCGCCGCTCCCGTTGCCACTCATCCTGGTCAGGGTGGAGCAGCGCATGGCGTCGTTGATGGATTGCTGTTAGGAGCAAACAAACAGAATGCAGTTAGTCTTCACAGCAGATTTCAGTCTGACACACAGGCATGTATTCTATCCTCATCAGAACAGAGAAAGCTTATGCAACAGTTAGAACTAGCAGCGCACACAATTATGTATTCTTAAAGGTCTTTAAGCTATAGAGGAATAAAGGTAAGCCTGCAGAATGTTATGCAACTTCTCTGGTCTTCATTACATGAATATATGCACATAAGCAGCCGTCTGTGTCACTATGTGAATGTGGTGCTGGCACGCCAAGAAATCCAGGAGCAGAATTAGCTGTTAGGAGTCCTAGAGTGCTGGTTTTCATCCTCTTTATCTGGGCCTGAGTGATATTCGCGGGTGGTAAACCGTGGTGCTGGCCAGCGTGCATCAGTGTCCTAATTTGTAGCAGGAGGAGCAGAGCGAAGTGTGGGCAGTAAGACGGGAGCTGAGGCTTCACTCATTGGTTTAATAGCTCCATTCTCCAGTCTAGCGCAATAAAAGCCACTGGGCTCGAAAGCCGACCTAATGATGTGTGATGCATGTGTGTGTGAGTGCGCGTGTGTGTTTGTGCCTCTTTGGTGTCTGTCTGCATCCCCAATTCTATAGCTGATTAAATTGGGCAAAGCAAGCGCGCTCTGGAGCGACCGGTGAATGCTGCATGGGGATTGGAGATTTACACCGGCCTCTAATTGGAACGCTGTTGTTGTTTCTTTCAAGCCAAACAGCATAAAGGCGCCGCTGAACTAATAGGCTCCTTGCCAATCTCATCAGCATACTGATCAGGTGCCTCTTCGTGGGCTGATTAAAACATAAGAGATTCATGTAGAAGATCACCCCTTGTCTTGGCCCTGCCTTACTTTTTTCCGCTGTTTAAATGAAGGGTATACCAGCGAGGGGCTTTGATGTTGGAGGAAAAAAATCGAAGGTTGTTTGTTGTAAATTGATCAGCGAAGCAGATGAGTAACATCTGAGAATCCTCGCATCTCCCAGTGAAGTATTAGAAGCAACAAGCCCTTTAAGATTTCTCCACATACAACAACTTGAGTTAGACTGTAGCAGTGATGGAAGACATGTGAGCCGCACCAAGCCTGCCTCATGGTATACATATAAAGGATGTTCACCACAATGGGCCCTGCATTTGCGAGACAGTCAGCAAACAGAGAAGAAGGAGCAGGGGAGAGATTTGCTCAGAGCGACAGAAGTAGATAGATGTACCACTGTGATTCAAATTGCCTTAATACCTGCGCTCCAAAGTGAAATTTCTTCATCTGTGTGTGAACAGATTATTGAAATGAGTGCATTAATGGGACTGAAGTGGAAGACTGAAAGGAACATTTTTGTAAGCTGAAATAACAAAGCTACTGAGTTATTCATCATTAAACGTATCTGATATTAGGTACATGTTGATGTCAATATGTAGTCAATATAACAGAGTGTAAGAAGGTAACTTTAAAGACAAACAAATGGGAAATGCTATATGTTAGAAACCCTGCAATGCTAACTCAGGGAAAATTGCTATTTCTTGTGCTGCCAAATCTGCTACTGTACTAAAAATGTAAACTTTAGAACATGAAGAAACAGGCATAAGGACAATTTTAAAATCAAGTGATTCGACAACACTGCAGGAGATAAGTGACGTAAAGACTGAGCGGCAGAGGTAGAGAGAGGTACAGGAGAGCGTTTGCACTGCGGTGGAAGCCGTGAGAGGCCCTACTGTGATCACGGTTAGATGGGCGGGGGGTGAGGAGGCGGATGTCATCAGCAGCATCATCATCATCATCATCATCATCATCATCATCATCATTATGGCTTGATCACAGCGTTTCCTACCCCGTGGCTGTGCTCTGCCCTTATATCTTAACAGTGTTGTTGGCGTACAGGCCGTAGCTCTGCAGCTCTGTGTAGGGGGCGCTAGCACCACTGTCTAAGGCTGAGCAGTGAAAGGCCTGAGCGGCTGAGGCGGCAGCGGCTCGCGCTGTGGACACCTTCATTCGGCGCGACTCAGTCCTGGACTTGTAGCAGAACTCCACCAGTGCCACCAGCATGGCCAGGCCCAGGCCACCAATCAGGATGTAGAAGACTCCCGCCACATTGCTCAGACTCAGAGCGCTTGTCTTGTCCTGGGGGGGGGGAGGGGAGTGGGAGGGAGGAAGCGGGGCAGAGCCAAGGAGTGAGGAGCAATAGTGGCAACAAAACAAAATTCTAGAGCTTTACATCTATATGACCAAATACTAAAGACAGACACACTGATTCACACACACATATGTAAAGACAAACATCAGTTTACAAACAGGAAGTGAAAGGACTCAAGTACATTACAACAAAATCACACACACACACACACACACACACACACACACACACACACACACACACACACACACACACACAAACTCATACACACTTAAAGTGTACAGATGAATCTGACTAAAGAGACAACGTACAGTCATGTCATGTACATGAATAATACCAGACAAGAAGACCGTACACACACATATAACACACACACACACACACACACACACACACACACACACACACACACACACACACACAAACACCAAACATTAACAACAAAAGCATATTTTAGAGGCCTGCCTCACAAAGAAGGATTTCATAAGTTAGCTGGATAACTTTTGATAATAGGGACAATATACTGCATTCATGTTAAAATGACAGAGTTAATCTGGTACAACCCTGATTGCAAAGGACTGCAATGCTGTGTAAAACAAGCATAAAAGGGAATGAGATAATTTGTTAACCCTAACTGACATTTACTCATTTGAAAACAGTCCAAAGACAAAATATTTAATGCTTTATCTCATCGACCTCGCTGATTTTTGTAAATATCTGCTTATTCTGAATTTGACGGAGTAACACGTCGGGACAGGAGCAACAAAAGACTCCAGAAACACCTGTTTGGAACATTCCACAGGTAAACAGGCTCGATGGTATCAGGTGATGGTGTCATGGTTGGGTGTTAAAGGGGCATCCTGGAAAGGCTCAGCTGTTCACAAGCGAGGATGGAGTGAGGTTTATTACTTTGTGATCACATGACTGTATAAAGGATGTTACTACAGTGTCACAGGAACAGTTCAGAAAACTTAGTTTGTAAATGATTGCATTCTGTCTTTATATACATTTTACACAGTGTCCCAACGTTTTTAGAATTGGGGTTATACAATGACTCAAGTAGGACTCAGAGGCCGCATAAAGGTACATTTGGTGAGGGTTAGAGAACTGTGTTCTCTGTCACAGGGTTCAGTAAATACATGATGTCACAGCCTGATACCCGCTGCAGGGCTGGTGATAGGTCAAAATAACAGCCACCATCGGATCGCTCACGCAACTTTTGACACATTTTACAATATGTATTGAAAACAATTATGTCATAAATGATTCGTAGTACAACTGGTCTTCCTATCTGGCTATAAACCACAACATTTCACAAAACAGAGTACAGTGGGTGGTTGGAAAGACCATTAATAACATCTACTGTTGCATATTAATTGCACTGAAATTCTCTCAGCGCCTGGTTAAATGTAGACTGTTGGACTCGTATTCCATCACTACGGGAACAGAGAACACGAGGCCACTCCATGATGACACTGTCATCTAAATAAGATGTATATTCTGACTGCGCCCTAATGACGAGCGGTGATCAGGCGTTTTAATTTAAAAAAGGGAGAAATGTCTGCATGCTGAAAATTAGCTCCCAGTGATTTATTCAAGCTGCATTTCGGTCACAGGCCTTTATCAAGCCTTTTTTAATTTAACAAATCATACTCCTGCAGTGCTCCTCTCTACATCAACAGAAGCCACATTAATGAAACATTTGAATGTTCAGTTTTTTCCTATATTTATTCATCCTGTAATGTTCTCTGTATAATGGAGGCAGACAAACATGGGCTGCTTTGCATATGAAAATGTCAGCCATATTATCGAGGACAATTCTATAACACTAATAGTGTGTATGCTGCTATTTTGTAACTCTTAACAACAACTTGTATATTTATTTGTTCATAGCTTCTTATATTCTAGTTGTGTGTCTTTACCTTCACTTCTGCTTACATTGTGTTGGTGTCAAGTCAAATTTCCCAGCAGGGATTAACAGTTTAATCTTTCTCATATTAAATCTTAAACTCTAATGGAAATGGCTGTTTGTTTGACACTCCAACTCTTGCATGTGCACGTGCTCATAGCTGTGTTGAAGTTAGTTGGTGACCAGCTGTCTGAGATCTGTTATCCAGCATCACCACTGTTAAATTAAACAAGCAAATCCAGATACTAATTCAAGGAAAGTGTGACTGTATTTGAATTCGCTTTGTGAGACAGGCCCCAGACATTGAAAACCGACACTGATCTAGAACTTGTGACTTATTTATGTAATTCAAAACATTTACACAATGCCTACATTAACCTTTTAAATACTCATACACATCGTTGCTATCTCAAAATTACATTTTGTGAGGGAAGGGGTACAGGTAAAGTGCATTAACACCCCACAACACATGCATTCATGCAGCAACAGCACAAAGTCACAAAGTCTTTAGTTTAACATGGCCCCATATTGTGGGTCATTATTCTCTATCACAGTGGCACCTACTTACAGTACAATTATGCCTAAATGGCTCTCATGGAACAATGTGTTTGAACGAGCATGTTACTTCATGTAAATCTATTTGGGGAATACCTAGGAGACATAAATGCCACATTGAAAGCTATGGTTCTGTTACGATGGTTTACACTTTATTAGGCGTCATTTGGATTTGAGTTTACAGTTAACTCAGTATATAAGCCCCAATGGGATTCAGACTTTTGTTTGTTTTCATCACTTAAATAAATATTTTTAACCTAAAGGGCAAATTTGCATTTGAATACTTTTAGTCTGTATTTCATCTAGATGTACCTATCACTAAGTAGCATTACATAATGTAAATAAGGTGTTTATACCAGGGCACGTGTGCCACGGGGGACTGATGCAGGTTGCAGGTTTCTGCTCTAAACATGGACGGCGTCAGGTGATTTCAAAGACCAGCTCCGGCTGAATTTATGTGTATCCCCTGCAGCTGTATTCACAAAACTTCCCAAAGTCAATGATAGTGGCCAATTTTTTAAAAAAATGTTTCAGAATAAATGTGTGTATGTGTCAAAACTTTCTCCATAAAAATACAATTAAAGCCACCCAAAGAGAAAAGCTACTAATGAAGTGTCTTCGCCCTTCACAAAGCTAATAACTGTTCAGAGTAATTAGCTGGAGTTGTTTTAGGTAGCTGGGGAGTTTTTACAGCAGATGAGAGAATTGCTGCAAATATAAACTATTATGTACTCAGGTTGTAAGTGTCGCTCCATACATTAAAAAAAAATCTTATTTGCTTCTGGCTGAGCATGGACTGCATCCCTAATCTGAAGCTAAAGCCAGCGCCCAGTTAGCTTATGGTAGACTGGACAAAAAGAGGTAAACAGCTAACAGTTAACACAATATAACTTGCTTGTTCAATAAGTAAAAAAATCTCTTGACCACATTCGGCTTTTTTGTAACTTTTGTTTTGTTTTTGTACCCATTAAATACATTAAATAGCATACAGATAAGATAGATTTATGTGACTATACTGCAAAGATGTTCTTGAGTGACCTATGAATGTAAAATGTATGATTTTTCAGTTTAGTTGAGAGCTCTCAACTAAAGCTGTTCGACTGGTGTTTCTCACTCGACAGTGAGAAAGTAGAGTCAGGATTTTTGTAAGGGCCAGAATGCAAAGGTTATGACTCGTCAAAGGGTTCAGCAAAGTCTGGCAGTCTAATGTCATCGTCTGTCTCCCTCATCTCCGTCTGTGTCCCTTTTTCCTACTCTTTCTCTCTTGGGAGGCTGTGGCATTCTAACAAATTGCTTTCAGATTCATATTCAATCTCGAGTACAAATTCAAGGTTATCATCACACTTGATCTGTGTGTATGCGTCTGTGTGTGTTTGAGGGTTTGGACAATCTGTTTTAAGAGGATTTATATCACCTAGATGATAACTGCAGTCACTATATGTATGGCAAACCATTGTAGCAATCCTAAGTAATCCACCACACAATATTTATGTACACACTGGTAATGAACATTAAATCTCTGACAACACAAGCTCATTATTGGGAACAAATAGACACCAGAGTACCACCAGAGTACTGGCCCAAATATAAGACAATGTTTCTTCTGGAAATTGTCTCACTTTTTTATTTTTATTTTATCTTCACAGCAGCAGATTGAATTGCTATGACCTGTGCTTGTTGCTACATTAAGCTACAGTGGCTTGTTTTATTGTTGCTGGGCAAGCTATTTTCTCACTACCCCTCAGTATGCATCTGGTAGCACAGGTCAAGTCTCCAGTAAACCCAGTTTAAAGCCAGACTACGTAACTTTTGAAAGAAACAAAACACACTTTTGTCCAAATGCCAACCAAAAGTTGGATTCGTAAGAAATAAAAAGCTTTTTTTTTTTTTTTTTTTTTCCAATTCAATGCACTGAGGGATTCCTGCTACAGCCTAACTTGGTCTGGTATGACCAGCAGCTTTTGGTGGCTAATGTTAGCTTCCGTTAGCAAAGCCCAGATGGATATTACTGTACGACCTTCCTCTATTTGTGTTACTGTTCAACAAAAGTTACATAGGCTCACTTTAACCTGCAGAAGTTTTCTGTTGTCATGTTAATGTTACGGCAGAAATGGATCGGTGGAGCCATCTTTGAACATGCCTAGAAAAACAGTAAAAATTTCCAAAGAAATTTAACAATTTCAAAAATTCTTGCTGATTAAAGCTGAAGCCTGAGTGATTTAATCAAACTATTTGCTTTCTAGACTGATACATTGACTTTCACTAATTTTCAATGAATGAATTTACCCCTAGCTGGAGTTTATTGTATTTTTCATAAATAACTGAATTTTTTTGGATGATTTTGTCTTTTAATAATTTACTGCATGCAACAATACGTTTAGTTTAGTTTAGTTTCTCTTTAAAAGTGCAGGGTTGTCTTATGTTCGGGCCAATACAGCAGTACTGCTAGAGCCACATGGGGAGTATTGCTCATTGAAATAGAGGCTGAGGGCTGGACTTGGGGCTGGTCTAGGATCAGGGCAGGGTTGTGCTGGGAGGTGCTGTGAGGTGACAGGTTTGGTTTGGAGACTAACCTTTCTTCCGGAGTCCTTGCTGCCACACTCCCCTTTATCGTACCACCATTTGTTTTTCAGTTTGTCTAAGACGGCTTGCTCATTGAGCTTCAACACCGCTAGGTTTACTGGGATTCTTCCAACCATAAGGAAATAACATAAATAACATATTATACCATGTTATTTTATGTTATCCATTCAGAGACACAGAGCAGCAAATACATACACACGTTAATGCTTGGGCTTGCTTACAGGTCAAAAATAAAAAGAAATTAAAAAATCACACACACACCACACACACACGCACACAAATATATAGCATAAACATTGTTAGACACATCAGAGTCAAAGTGATATGCATTAATACTCCATCTAGCTCGGTTGGCTTGCTCCCTAGGGCAGTAGATGTGTATTACTATATCACTTTGGGTAACCGGCACACTGCTTACCCTCACTTATGCAACACGGATGTCTTGATTGTATCTTTTGTCAAAAGTAAATGGGCAAAGTCAACAAATAAAACTGAAGAAATTCCAAAGGCACAAAGTGGTTGCATGTGACCTTAAAAAACCTCTGAGCACTAGGGGCCCAGCTGGTTTAATCACTGCGCATTAATCAATTTTAAATCATCTTTACTTTTGTAAGCAGGGGAGATGATACAAATTTACCCCTCTGCAGTTTTCAAATTCACCTACCGCTCGTCAAATATGCACCCCTCCTTGGCACTTTTCCTTTGCCCTTCGCCATACCACAGAGAGATTAAGCGTTGCTCGAGTGGTAGTGCAGCGTGGGCCTGCCGGTTACCCCCCTCCCCACACACCCCACCCACTCCCAGTGGTGGTGGGTTACCCGCAGGGTTTATCAAACTGGCTCTGACCTTGGAGTCCCCGCCCCCGCTGCCGCACTCTCCCTTGTCGTACCACCACTTGTTTTTCAATTTGTCCAAGAGGCCCTGCTCGTTCAGTTTTAACACTGCCAGGTTTACTGGGTTTCTTGAAAATAATATAAAACGATAACCATTAGGAGAGACTCTATGGGACAGATATAAAGAGATTGGTCGTATGGTGGTGGTGATGACAACATTGACTTACGATTAGAAACTCCCGCATCTCACTATTGGTATGAAGCGGGAGTGCTGGCTTTAGATGCACATGTTAGTTGTAGAACTGTAATGGGCTGAAATGCTGAGTGCCCATACAGTAGCAGAGTCAGGTTTTACCAAGCAGGGGCCTCAGAAGCAGACAGAGCAGACACTATAAATGGAGATGCCTTGGATGCGGAAGTCTGTCTATAGATGGTCATTTCCTTTCAGTGGCACCAGCAGACAGATTTTTGTGGTACCTAACATATCAGTATTCAACCCATAACGGCATCCTGGTGAATAGACGCCTGTGTTGATTAATTTTCAACTCCCAGCAGAGGCAAATGCAGACAGAGGTGTTCAATGTTTTAACTTCAGTCTCACTTCAGGTTTATTTCTTAGACAGGCTGAAAGGAAACCATGTGAGCAATGAATCTATATGAGCCACCTCACCCAAAGCATCTACCCAAGGGTTGCTCCTTCTCTCTCTGGTGAGTGTGTGTGTGTATTTCCTATAGCTGACTGGTCATGGACAAAGACTCTCTCATCCACAAATCACAGAAAGGCAGAAACTGCAATCAGAATTTGCATAAAAGAAGTCAAGATTACAGCCTTTGCCAGATTGTCTTTTCCCTCAAATCAGTGTCAGTTCTTCTGTGCTGCAACAATTTAGTTTGGCATTATTCTGTCTTTCTCACCAGCAGAGGAGGAGAGTCTTTCTCCACAACCTTAAGTGAACAACACAGCTGTAGGGAACACAGGTATCCTCAGCGCTGGTAAAACCTCGGGATTCTTTCTTAGCCCAGTGGATTCAGGCAGAAAGAAAGAAGACAAAGTATGTGGACATGGATGATCCGGAGACCTGCAGGTGATTGGTTAGTTTGGTCAGTTGGTTGGAGGCGAGCAGATGTCAGGGAGGCTACTGTACTGTATGTGAGGTGGGATGGGGTAAATAGTCAGGCATGGGGGTGGCTGGACATCGTACATGTAACAAATGAAGCAGGAAGAACAGAATATATTCAGAACATCACAGCACAAAGTGTAGTTTGAAGACAGGCAGTCGGTCCATCCTGTAAAATGAAAAGTTAGTCATTTTTGTATTATTTTTCAAAGTGCTTTCAATTAGGCCTGCACTGCAATATATGTTAGGAAAACACTGGTATCGACCGTGATACTGAGCAGATCTGGAGTCGCGCTAAAATATTTTCTATTCTGCTCTGTTCATTTGCTGCAAAGAGCTCATTTTCAGGTTCATACTTGTCTACTACGAAATGTTTACATGCTTTAATGTTCAAAAAACACATTTTTCTCATAGTATCCATTACTGCAGCACTCAACTCTCTGGTCAGCACTCACAGGCCTGATCAGGCACCGTGTTTCTGCATCAGCGCTGCAGGTGTTTTTGCAACTTGCAACGGCTGTGTTTGGGTCATGGCTGAGGTCAGTGATTGTATAGTTGTGACATCACAAGTCCTGACGGCTCAAGTGTGTTCCTAAATGGATTGAATGCTTTGATACTTTCATTGTCTGCATTGTACACATCACCAGTAATCTTATACTAAGAAATGTACCTGGTACATGTTTTAGAAAAGATAAATAATGTAAACCATGTTCATAGTCATAGTTTAGCATGCCAGCCAGCCGACATGCTTATTGGCAATAAACACAAAGTACAACTAGGGCTGATGGGAGAGTCATTAATTTTGTAGGTATCTGATCATAAACTTAAGTGTGGGACAAAAGGGATTTCTGACCCAATGACAGCACCGTAGGAAAAATCAGAGGATGACCAAAGTCACCATAAATCATCCTGAGTGTAACATGAATGTCTGTACAAAATGTAGTGCCAATCCATGTAGCATGAAGGTGTTGAGATATTTCATAAGATAAGTGACAGCTTGACCTGCTGGAAGATCAGGGAATGATCATTGTAATAACATAATCTCATAAAACTGTAATATAATTCAGTATAAAAAGGGATGTTGGTGTATGAACGTTGACAGTATAGTGAAGAGGTTGTGTTTTACAGTTACAGCCTCATGTTAACTTCTATAAGAATGACTCCAATGATTTCCATGCAGCAAAGAAATATTTAAAATCTCAAAAAAGAGAGCAGATCTGTACTTGGTATCAGCAGATACTCTGAGTTTAGGTAATAAGTTTCAAATATAAAGAGAAAAAGTTGAGTCAGTGCAAGACTAATATTCAGTACTCTGTGCAAATTGATGCATTAACTTGCACTGCAGGTATGACTGAATTCAGCTCTCTGAATTAATTGGGCATTCACTCATGCCTGATTCCAGGCGAGTAGCACAATTAGTCAACTTCTGCTTCAGCCATAAAATTATTTGAATCATTCAAAAATCCATCCTTTAATACATGTCCTGTCATGAATGTTCATTAGTGAACCTCAGCATCAGACATGTGTGAATGGCAGTCTGAGAATAACATACATCACTCTGCTAATAACACAGAGAGAGGGACAATGGGGCCATCCTCAGCAGTTCATCACTGCATCCCGCTGCTACGTTGTACGTTTCGACGAATCTGACTTTATGACTTGGGAGCAGATTCATTTCACCACTTGTCAATAATACAGAACTTATGAAATGCAATTTGAAAGAAATTTAAATGGAGCCTCTGAGAAAGACATAAACATGCATTTCTAGTGTGTTCTGACCTTTGGCTGTCAACCAAGGTGGAACCCTGAATGAGTCCTCAGCGAGTTTGAATAAAATCTCCCCATATGGCTCCTTCAGTTCAAATGAATGAGGCCTATTAGAGATAGATTAAAAGCTTCAGATGCCACCAGCCCCTGTGCTCTCTCTCTCTGTAGTTGCAAGAGTAATATGAATAGGAAGTTGTTTAAGGTGTCAGTGTAACGTGAAAAGACAGCTGCTGCTCTTGGGCGTCAATGGCAGAAAAGTACATCCAGTATGAATAATCATTTATTAAGTCAATTATCACATTGAATGTGGCACAGATCATTTCAACTCTGCTGACTTCACATTTGAGGTGTGAGCCCTGGCGTAAGTGGAAAAGTAGCCATTTGGGTTTGGTCCTTTAAGCTGTAATCCTGCTTCAAGGACCCTGTTGGTTTGTGGGAGGCACACTTATGTTTTGTATGCGTGTTTCTGTGTGTTTGAGCAGATGCTTCAGTTTGAAAGCAGAGCGCATGAGGCCGGCCACCACAAATGCTTCTGACGCAGGTTCAGAATGTAATTTAACAGCAACAGGAACACGTGTTGCTTAAGGAAGATGAAAAAAAAAAAATTCATAGAGCTACTTTACACTTCTGCTAGTGCTCACAAGTCAGCTATGAATAGGCTAGCTGCATACATACATATGCAGACACAAAGGGGGCCTTGATTGGTGAAGATGGGCATGATGAAGTCATAAATGTCTTTGTGACATTGTGCAAACTATGAACAAAAAAAGGAAAAACTTTAATGAAGTACTGTAAAAGTAATGCCATGCATATCATGTCTGATGGGAATGCATTCAAACTATGCTGAACACAACATCACGACATGTTTTATTTCAATTAGAGATGCATAAATGAATCAAAATGCATGAAATTTCACAAAAATCAGAAACTGATCAATTCAAGCTCATGTACGTGCTCATACATGAGTGAATGGTGCAAGAACTGAACTCAATGGACAAATGAGCAGGTGAAAGATGATGCACGTGCACGAGCTCCAATAAAAGCACATGGAGGCTTTTATCCAGCCACGCTGCAGTGGCAGGGGTTTACCTGAGAGGGGAGCCCTTTGGTGTGGCGATGCCATAACCTTTAGAGTCCAGGTTTCCTCCCACCTTCATAGTGTCGCACGGCTTCCTCTGCTCTATGTACTCGTTCATTGTGGACTCCAGTAGGTAGGCATACTTGCCCTTGGACTTCCTGACTCTCATTACGCCCTCGTCTGTGGTCTTGACAAACACTGACGGGTCAGCCGCCTTCATGTAGGACCACATCTTCTCAAACACAGCGATCTTAGACCTCTGACAGCCAGTATTGATAAACAGAGAGAGAAAGAGACACCGTCAGTGTGAATTCTATCTATCTATCTATCTATCTATCTATCTATCTATCTATCTATCTATCTATCTATCTATCTATCTATCTATCTATCTATCTATCTATCTATCTATCAGGCCAGTGAAAGGCTAAAGTGAAGAGATCCATTTTTATCTTTCTTTTAAAAATGTTCAGCGGCAGTGCATTCAAAGGTGTTGGGGCGTAATTGACAAAGGCTGCATGGCAGATTTTCTTTCAGCTGTTGCTGAAAACCAATAAACCAACAGCAGATGACGGTGAGTGCAGCACCATCTAGGTTGGGTTTCTTTCGCATGGGTTTTGTGTTATTTTCATCGACATCAGCCTCAGTGTAAGTTACTGATACTGTACCCCAACACTTCAGAGTCCTGCTGCTTCACATTAAAAGCACCCAACTCAAACACAGGGATTTTATTGTGAAGCAGTTGCAGGTAATGCAACGTATTTGTCACAGAGGTTAGCGTGTACGGTGATCTAACAAAGTTTTAAAGCAAAGGTTTCTCACCCGGAAGAATTCTTTGGTGGAGCCGGCATCCAGTGTTCCATAGGCGATCTCTGTCTGCTTGGCCAAATCCTCCGCACTCTCTATAGGAGACACCATCCTCTCCACTGTCAGGAAGGCAGCCAAGTTGGCAGTGTAGGAAGAGATGATGATGAGGGTGAAGAACCACCAGACACCTCCAACGATGCGGCCAGACAGAGAGCTAAAAAACAAGGCAGAACATTTGGTTGGTCAAAAGACACAGCGTGTTTTGATGTCCATGTATGTTTTCATTCCATCATGGTTGACTCCATGTTTTATTTTTACAAACAGAATCAATTAGATGTGAGAGTAGTGACTTGGAAAAAAAATAGCATCATCCTTTTTCCTCCTGGCCAATTTTTGCCCACAATCAACAACAGCAATCTAAAAACCTTGTGATGTTCACACCATCTGAATGACCTACATTGCATCACACTCCCTCTGCAGTCACACACTTCGTTTCAACATGCTTGCAGAGCTTAGTCCAATGTGCCAAGGAAAGATAACCAGTTCCACAAAGGCCCACTCAGCTTCCTGCATGCCAAATTAATCTCACTTAAAGAAAGTTGCCAATATGTTTCAAGGAACCACGCACATTAATTGTTGGGGATTAATAGGCAGAGGAGAACACTTAGCCACTGCTCTAATTGCACTTTCAAAAAAAACAAAAAACAAAAGCTGGATGATTTGTGAACAAAATCCCTGGAGTCAAATCCCTGTCTTTCCTCTCTCTCTCTCTCTCTCTCTCTCTCTCTCTCTGCGCCTCTCTTCACCTCAAGAGAAGCCAGCTTGAACAGCAACAGCAGAAATCATGTTGCGTTACATATCGGGTCCCCGACAAGCGCGGAGGCACGGAGCGGCGGGGCTTACGCAATGAAAATGACACAAATCTGAAACAAAAAAGGCTTTCATGATTCACCTTTGTGCCGTCAAGCCAAATGGAGCGTGAACATGAAGGCAAGATTAAGTATGAAAAAAAAAAAAGGGGGAGAAGCTAAAACATAATCATTTAAGATGCTTTTCAGATGACGGGTGGATGATGAAAGAGCAGCCGGGGAGCGAGTGGAGAGCAAACACAGAATGGATGCCGAGCCTTTGAAAATCAGTTTGGAGAATGCAGAGCTGTCTGCAGGGTGTGTGTGTGTGTGTGTGTGTGTGTGTGTGTGTGTGTGTGTGTGTGTGTGTGTGTGCATTTTGACTTGTTCACTGATCACTGTTCAAAAGGGGCGTGGGTAAGGTTAAGCTTTTTCTGTGCAGCCAGAAAAGCAACATGCTCCTCTAAATACCTTGGTGCATATTTTCTACTGCAGCACATAATTCACAAGCAAACGGTTGATTCTCCTGCGTCAAAACTCTTCCATTTTAGTTCTGTGAGATTCCAGTCATGAGGCACCGCCATCACCTCCCAGCACCCAAACAAATTATGGTCAAGAGCTCTTCAAACTGTGAACAAGAACAGTGTGTTTAGAAATGTAAAGAGATAAACTGCAGATGTACATGAAGTAACATCAGATTAATTTCATATAAAAAGAGCGAGTCAAATCAATCTCAGTGCCAAATAGATAAAGAGAGGAGAGAAAATACGAGGTCAAGGGTTGAACCAAATGGGTGCACATCAGCCAATGAGGAACTGAAATGTCAAAGGTTGGATCACATGTATGGATGTTTTATTAAGCCTGCTTAAAAGATCAAAAGTCTAATAATATTGTCAAACTAGTTAGTATTAGTATTTGTCTACAATTCTACATCTAATAACCAAAAAAAACAAAAACAAAAAAACAACTAACTGCAACTAACAATTATCTGACAGTTATGTTCTCAGTAATAGCTTCTCTTGCATGTCTTCAGATTTGTTTTGCCCGAACGAAAGTCTAAATCCCCCAAATCCACACTTCACTATCATACATGACAAAGACTGCCTGTGAGTGCTTGTCATCTTTTCAGAGGCAGATCAAATCTGATTTTCACCTGCGGGAGGTTTCAGGACGGAAGCGTTGTAAATGAAATGAGTACAAGTGATCGACAGTGAGCCAGGTCTGATTCTTTCACAGTTATCATCACCTTTCTGAGTGCAAGAAGCTGGAATCGTTACCTCTGTCACAACTACAATACCAAACATTACTGTTTAAATTGTGTCGAAATTACTTGGGTGATGACAGACAAAGTAGACTGAAACAACAGCGCAAGTGAGAGAGGGTGAAAGACAGAGTGAGAGGGAGAAATGGCAGAGATGTAAAGTAAACTGGATAGTACCACCAGAGGCTGACAAACTCCTTAGCTTTGACTGCTGCTGGCCTCCAGAGATGGCAGTAAACAGCTGTCTAATCCTTCTCCTTCATTCGCCCTTTTTTTTCTTTCCCTCCCTCTCTCTTTTCTGCCTCTTCTTTCTTTTTCCCTTCCCCTTCCATCCAGCCTTCGTCTCCGCTGTGCTCCCTGCCCGTCTCCTCGTGTGCTGGGGGCAGGGGGCTGACAGTGGCTTGTTTCGGGCCAAGACAACAATGGCCTATACCTTGGCACTGACACTGACACATTCAAGTATGCACACACACACACACACACACACACACACACACACACACACACACACACACACACACACACACACACACACACACACACACACACACACACACACACACACGTACTTTTCCTTCCCGAGGACAATGTGTGCGAGTGTGTGAGTTTGTCTAGAGAAGAACCCGGTCACCATTCGCTGTGTGTGTGTGTGTGTGTGTGTGTGTGTGTGTGTGTGTGAGAGAGAGAGATGTTTGTACGGGTGTGTGGGTGTGTGTTGGTTCTCCTACAGCAGTCCTCCTCCCTAGATGAGCAGAGCGACTGGCAAACACAGACCTGTTTGTCTCTGTTTGTTTCCTTTTGAACTCGCTTCCTTTGAGCCTCCTTTCCGCTCCTCATACATTATTGCACAGCAGCCAACCTCGGTGCCTCGGTAAAACATTAACTAAGCTGTCTTATTACAGTAAGGAAAATCGTCCAAGTAGCAGTGCAATTTCATCGTCTTGTTAAGGCAATGATTAATCAATTATTCACTCTGCCTCTTTCAATGCATTACGAAGGAAAGGAATAGTAATGTTAGAGCATCTGTTGTTTAATGAATTATGAAAAAGAAGTTTATAGTTGTGGATTGGGCTTGATGGCATTTTGTCAAATTTGAATTCAGGAGCAAATCTGCTTATCAAATGTGAGCGCTTTCAAATTGCTCACTGAATCCATTTAGGTTCATTTTGTTAGAAATAACTACATATTTAAGATGTGGAACTCAAACAGTGACAATCTGAGAAATATTGAACATCGGTCTTTGGTAATAGGAAAGAGAGATGGAAACCTCAGTCCTTAAGCCTGCATTCATTTACCTTTTGGACATTTAGTGGCAGAGAAACAAGCTGTACTGACGAATCGTCACGTCATGAAGCTGATATGGTGCAAGAGTTAGCAAAAAACTACTTACTCAAACATCAAGCAAATAGGAAGGAATGGAGCCAGCCTGAATGGAAGTCTCACTCCCCGTCCATCTGTGTTTTATCCTCGTGCTCCTTCCTGAGGGAAAAATCTGGCTCTTTAGCTGCTAAATGCTCCACTATGTTCACCGGCTAATCGCTGATGCTGTCTGTCAGCTGTTTGGTGCAGGGCAGGAAGCGCACGGTGGGTTGTTGTTTTGCTGAAAACTTCAGGTTACTTGTGTGACCCCGGTTCTCTGTGTAACATGAGTGAGATGAGGGGGCGTATCCAACAGTGACTCATCCAAACGAGTGCTATGAAAGAAAACAGCCACTGCTGAGAAAAGAAAGACTGAACCCAATCGCTAAAGAGTCAACCCCGGCAAAAAGTGCATCACGTTGTACGCTGTATGTACAGTAGTTTACAACCATTATAAGTAGCGCATGCTTGTGTGCTCACACATAACAGAGGCCGACACTCCGTCAGGTGTGTCTGTTTGGCGGGTAGTTATGATGGACAGGAAGATGAATTGGACCATCTCTCTCTCTCTAATCTCTCTCAGATCCACACCTTCATCTGTTGCTATATGATCTCCACCCACAGCTCCCTGAGAATCTGCTGTAGCACTAAACTCTCATTAGAATTCCCCTGGCTGGCCTCGTCTATTCGATATGGTAATTAGCAATGACTAATGACTTTAGCAAGTGTAAAAAATGAGCCAGTAATGGCCACATTACAATGGATTAGGAATTACAGAGGTTTAAATGAGAAAGAAAATGGTCTCTAATTATGGTGTGATTCTAAGACAAATCAGGGATGGAAAAGGAGTTTTCTGCTACACTGCTTTTTTTGCCTCTTAAAAATGGGCGAGACAGCTGTACGTTCTTTATGACTGGGCAAAGCCACTCCCAACACGTCTGGAAGAACAAGACTTGTTTCGTGCAAGTCAGTACAAAAGACAACATGAGAGTGGCAGAGGCTGGCAAAGCGGAGCCTGCAAGCAAGAAGGCATGAGTAGAAGCAGGAAGACCTCCAGATACAGCAGACAAAGAGGCACACACACGCACACACACCTATAAACTTGGTGTAATAACAGAGTCGTACGTGTTAGTGAGTATGTGCTGACTAATTGGCCACTGCAATGGTGAACTGCAGGAAACATCCTGAGCGCACTACATCTGAAAATTATCACAAAACTATGAAACTATGAAAAGAAAAAAAAAAACCCATATTCTGTATTGCTGGCCGCATTAGTTACTTCTCCAAAAGTATTTTTCTAAAATATAATAACAACCGAGTCAAAGACTGCTGCTCCATTCATTATGCCTGGTAGGACACACCATACACAGCTCTGTAGTGGTTGTGTGTGTACACAGTGTCTGTACTCTTTATAAGAGTATCCATAGGACAGAAAACAGGCTAGGATGATTGAGGCGGACCCTTTGAATGATCTAATTTAATGTTTTACTGCTGCTTCAGCATGTTTGAATGAAATTACAGCAGAAATCTTTCATTATTTATTCTCTTCTCATGTGTATCAACAAAACCTTAATTACGGTACTCGTATTTTTCCCATACATCTCAGCTGCGTTCCACCGGTTTAACAGCTTATATCACTGGGCTTCTGTTAATTACTGTTTCCTCAGCTATGCCTTAGCTAAATGTTACGAGTTGATAAAAGTTTTATTAAGCTCTCGATTCCCTACAGCCTCCTCAGCGAAAAACAAGGCTGTTTCAAACATGCATAATAATGTGGCCATGTCAGGATAATTAACCAGGATAAAGTATTCATAAACGTGATTACCTTTTTATGTAATTCAGCTGCCATATAGGTCAGTGTGGTTCCTGAAACCACACGCAAAAGGGCACTTTTGGTCCTCCGCTGTGGCTCCGAAAAACTGAACTAAGCTCGGAGCAGACGCACCAAATTGGTTTGATATGCAACACACAAAGCTTTTAGTGCACACCTGGCCACAGAAAACAACACTTTTTGACACTGCACTTATCTGGCGCTTAGAGTGTGTTTGTTGCTTTCCACCACTTCATTTTGTCTCTCTCTGACTCGATATTACTAAATGAGGCTCTGGGGGATGAGAATGTGTTATGGCCAATATTGTTGCAAAGCGGTGGGTTTACTTCTGATTCTGTTTGCTTGTGCTTTTGTTTTGATAGGCTCACAATTGTTAGATTGTATATTTCCAGAGCGCTTTCATCTTCAAGGCCAAAATAACATGCAAGCTTAACGCAGGGAGCAAGAAATAATGATTTATTAAAGCATCTCTCTCTTCCCCTCTCTCTCCCACTAAAGGTCAGTATTAACATGCCATTGAATTGAAAAGAGAACATTATGATAATGTTGTTACCAGCCTGCAGCAACCACACTCATTCAAGTACGCTATGGAAAATTTGACAAAAAGCATTGTGATTCAAAATGCTGTGAAATTGTTTAATGCATGTTTGCTTCATTAAGCGGCTGCTTTGCAACATATGGCTCGTTTGAGTGATGCTGCATGAAAACACAATAATTTAGCACCCTGTTGTTCCGGGATGGATGTGTTTGAGACGTGGCCGTAGTCATTGTGTACGGCTATGCACGAGTTTGGGTGAATGGTATCACGGGTGCTGTCTTTGCCTCATGTAACCTAAGATAAGTCAGTGCTGGCGAGCTGTGAGAGCGCTCGCTACGCGCCCACACACGTACGCACAGGCTCTTAGTCACTCCAGCTCGAAAACAGGAATCCAATCACGGATACATCACAGCTGTTGTCTAAAAAATCGATACCATCAGCACACATGCAAACGCAGTTAAAGTGCGTTAATTCTGGCTGTATGATAACACAAAAAGATGACATGCATGTGCACTCACATGCAGTTTCACAGACCACAGACACTTGTGATGTGAAGCTGCATTTCTCTGATAGAAAAATCTGTGTCTCTTTACGGTTGCCATGGTAGCACACTGCACTCCAAACAGTACAGCTGAGAGAGACTTTAGTCATCTCACTCCTCCTCCTCTCCCTCTTTCTATCTTTCTCTCTATAAGGGCAACCACCCCTATAGTAGGATAGAATTGCCATTACAGAGTGAAAGCTCTCATTAAGGCTTCTTTTAGCATCCTGGCTAGCAAAGGCGAGCCTGAGTGATAAGCCTCTAAGCATCAATTCAATTTTTCACACCGCACATTGTTCCAGTCAAACTATTGGCAATGTTTACTTTGGTCCAGGTAGATTTCCCATGTGGCCTCCAGCCTGGTGTATAATTCATAGTTGCTGGAGAGACATTCACATACTGTCACAGCTTGATTACAGTAAAACCCCTCTCTGCTGCTGGAGACATATGTGTGCCTCTGTGTGACTGTGTTTTATATGCAGATTTGACAGAGCATACACCTCTGAGAGGATGGTGTCTTTGCCTGTGTACAAAGTGTGATACCCCAGTGAGATCCTCTAGGGGTGTGTGTGTCACATTAGCTTCTGCAAGTGAGCGTGCATGTATGATCAAAAGTTGCTTCCATGCAATTTCCAGATAAATAAAACATAAGCACTGCTGTGAACTAAACTGAACCGTCTCTTTATGAATAAATTATTCTTTCCTACTAAGTCTTCCCCAACTGCTTTGACAGTAACTCACTAACACCACAATTATGTAACTCAGTGGTGTGTAAAACAATTTAATTTCTTGTTGTTAATGATAATAACGACAACAATAATGCAAAGAGACACATAATTGATCCCTTTGCAAGATCAATATCTCCCTTGATCACAAACACACTTGGCTCGTCCCTAAGGGCTTGATTAGTAACAGAACAACCACTTACATTAAATCATACAACATACCAGACAGCATCCCACTTATGATTTCATTAGGTTTTCAATGCAGGGCTTGGCTGCACTACAGACGCGGGTATGGGAGCATTTTCCAGAGATATGTAAAGAACAGTGTGCTGTGCAAAATGTGGGTAAAAGAGAGAGAGGAGAAACATCTCCCATGCAATAAGGTGAGCATCTTAAAATAAACACAAGCACACATCCGACACCAACAAGAGAAATCTGAAGAAATAAAATTAATCAAAATAGTACCAGCTATGGCAGTGCCAATTTAAGTCTGACCAGACATGCATGATTTTGCATATTTTAGATACATATCGAGTACGCTTGACTGTAACAAGTCAATGTTTTTTTTAGATTTGATACTCTTCAGACTGCCACCGGTTTCTATTCCCACTGAGTACACCATGAATATCAAGTTGAAGAGAATCGAAAACTTGGCTGAGGTAGATACTCTCCAACAGTGAACATTTTGTTGTCTTTCTTTATTTCCATTATCACCCAGGGCTAATGCAGCTGCAAACAGGGACCGTTTTGCAAGCTCTACATGGTGTTCAAGGACACTCAGGCATCTAAAATATCACAGTTTTTGAAACAGAATGTTCAGAACAGTATTACTACAAGCCAATATTGTAACTTTGACAAAAATGGTGAAATATCAGTATAAAAATGAAATTTATAAAAATATAATGGTCACAAATACTTTAGCAACACACTGATATGGTCCTTTAAGTTCTCTTAAACAATTTCATACTGTATCTTTGTCTGCTAATTGACCTTTTACTAATGATGATGTGCCTAGCAATGCTGTACTAACATTGGCTGGAGTTACTGGAGTCTAAACTTCCCTAATTCCAATAAAAAGGTTGACAGAGCAACTAACATTAGCCGAAATTCTGATAAATCACATTTGAGAAATATTGCATGGTGGATGGTCTAGTTCACAGGTGTCAAACTCATTCCACAAAGGGCCGAGTGGCTGAAGGTTTTCTTTCCAACCAAGCAGCAGCACACCAGACTTGACTCAATTCATTAGCTGATCTCAGTCTTCAGAAAGCTGATTGGTCAGACTGTGTGCTCTTGATTGGTTGGAGGAAAAACCTGCAGCCACATCGCCCTTTGTGGAATGAGTTTGACATGCCTGGTATGAACAGGGCCTTATTTATTATCTTTTAACATAACCTGTAACCCCAGACCAAAACCTTTTAAGTTAATGCTTTAGTTAAGACATACAAACATTTGGAGAACATGCAGGGATCCAACAAACCACTTCAAAAATGTGGAAAAATCCAAAGCGTGACAGGCTTGCATTTTCCCCTCTCCTGTTTAGAGCTTCAGAGAGGAAAACAAGCATCACTTTATGACGAAAAAACTCAGTTTGAGAAATACTGACCCTCCCCGGGTTACCATAATACACCACACACTCCATCCATTATTGAATGATTCTGACCGCCAGGCTGAGAAATTGCTGTTGTGGCAGGCAGAGTGTGAGTGGCAGAACTGATTTATTTCAGGCTACAATCATGTAACAGGAGCAACACAAGCACTGCGGAGAGGAGACAACTCCATGGGGCCATCGGACACACACACATACACACACATACACACCTAAGCACACCTACACACAGACATCAGACACAGACATAAAAATCTCAAGACATTCACTGGAGGAACATCACGAACCCACACCTCTTTACTCAGGCAATATTGAAATTGAGAGACAAGTTCAAATCCACAAGGTCAAGATTGATACAGGTGCTGCTCAATGTTTATGCCGCTGCTTCTCCTGGACTTTCACGATTTCTACCTTCAGCTATCAGACAGGAGCTGGTTTTCTGATTTGCTCCCCTTTGCAGGTCGGCCAATTAATTGGGCCGATACCTGGCATTTCGAAACAATCTGTATCGGCCTACACCTGAGCTCCCAAGTCAGAGACAATTTTTATTTTCAAATTTTCTGTGTTCAAGTGAATAATACGTTACTGTTAAGTCTTTTTTATTTATGTAAGTTAGATGCTGTAAGATAAATGCTATTGTTAAGTGCACTAAAGCTTAAATTTTTCTTTCATGTTTTTTTCTGCAGAGTGCAGATGTACTCAGACAAACAGAGGCAACATTAATTTGTTGTATTTTATCAGATGCAAAAACACGACAGCATGATATCGGCATTATATATCACACCCTGCTCTCTAATTATTTAAACAATATAATGGCATTGATCATTGATAAAACTGTATTGGTTGACCGCTGGCAAGGAAGCTGAATTCCTCACTTGTGTAGAGAACATTAAAACCTGGATTTCACTGCCTCTCGCCCTGCAGCTGCCCCACAGCAGAAGTATTCCACTGGTGCTTGCACTTGCAATGGTCCCATTAGTTTTGCTAACTATACATGATGCTGTCATGTCTAAAGTGTAGACCGCACAGTGTAAAATTCATGGAAATGAAATGATTGCTTCCTGTTGCCAGTAGGTGATGCTATGACTATGACTCATGAATGTCACATAAGTGTGATCAGGAGTGGAGTCTTTGGTTTTACATCATGCATTTGCAATGGCCAAATCAACAGACGTTGCTGTATATGAAGTGTAACCCAGACAGCGTCTATTCATGTCAAGTTTGCTGCATATTAGACAATGTACAACCTGCTGTTTTATGGGGAAAGCATGCAAATTTTCATCGTCACTATGGAGATTGCATGAAAACTTTAGTTGGGGGTAGAGTATGGCACCAACAGAAGTTTTTGTAGGTTTGGGCATGTTACATGTGCCTCACAATTTTTGTACATCCAGGTGAAATGTGCCATGAGGGCTACTGTGTTGAAAGTTTGCAGGGGGTGTTATTGAGCCATATTGCCACATCCAATCCCAAAACCAACATCAGATAAAAAAAATTACCACTTCTGACGTGCTGAAATTCAGCAGTTTTAGAGCAGCCTTTGCCCATCAAAAAGGGCTTCCTGTTTCACAGCGAAACATGCAAATTATCCGCCAGGGCAATGGAGTTCCATGACAATTCAAGCTCCAAAATTTAGCATCACATATGTCTTAATGTTACACCAACCCAACTTGAAGCTAATCTGTTCTAATCCTCTAGAAGGAGTTACAAGAAAGTTGCATAAAAAAACACAAAATGCATAAAATTCAAAATTGCTGACGTCCGGTAGGGAGGAGTTAATGAAAGCCAATGTGAAATACAGTATGCCTGAAATGATGAGAGCAATTTTTGTACCAAATTTGGTGAATTTCAGAGACAGTTCTTTATCTAAAGCCTGCCACACACGAGGGGGCGCTACAGAGCTCGCTAAAAATGCATGAACCCAGTCGCTGTATGTTGTTGCAATGTTCCAGTGTATGCTCTAATTTTCCTAACAACTGAAATAACTGAAAAACTACGAGCAAAAAAGGCTACCAGCAGGTAACTCTAGGGGAACGTTGTTAAAATTACCCCTGAATGAAATCTTCCTGGAATATTATTGGAACCTTTAGTGTTAGCTGGGAATGCAAGAAATTCAAAATGGCTGACTTCCTGTTGGGAAAACTCTTTTAAAAGAAAGTGAATAGACAGACAGTGAATGACAGCAACGATCCCACCAAATCTCATGAACATCAAAGCACAAACCTCGCTGTGTTTGTGGAGCTGAGGAGCCTGCTGGCCACATTGGAGCCCAATCACTGCACAACTTTTTTGCCAGCTATGAAGTGTGCTCCAATTTTTATGACTTTCGAGCACCCCAAAGCCTTGCAAAATTGCATTGAAAAAGTAGCTGCAGAAAAGTAATAATCTCTACAAATACAATAGGTTCTTTGCACCACCTCTGAGCACCAAGTCCCTCGTTAATTGGGACAAAAACATCTTTAAATATTGCACAAGCTCTTCAAATCCAAGCTCAAGGCTTTAAAATCTGTCTGGATGTGATCAGCATTTTTGATTCTGATCCCAGAAGCTGCACGCAGTGACTACTGTACAACATACCAAAGCCAAACAAAAGCACATATTGTTATCAGTGTGAAAAAGGATAAAATCACACTCCCACAGTGTGCGTTTTTGTGTGTGCAGCTGTTTGGTACAGATAGGTGTGCCAGGTGAAACAGGAAGCATGAGAAGCCATGGGATGAGAGGGGACATGTCACGCAGGATAAATTCTTTATCAAACAAAACCACCAGAAGATGCAGAGGAAAGGACGGAGTACAGAGCAGATGAGAAAAGAGGACGACTGAAAGGAGGTGAGTTGAGACGAAGTCAATGGATGGATGGATGGATGGATGGATGGATGGATGGATGGATGGATGGATGGATGGATGGATGGATGGATGGACGGACGGAGAAGTCTGGGGATGGGGGAGGATCACTCTGAGAGTCCACCTGTCTGCAGAGATAAACACAGGGAGGGCCCAACAGCACGAATTGGGGGCTTATGGGAGGGCCTGACTGACAGTGGTGACATTTAGAAAGAGCACAGTAAACAAGGTTTCACAGAGAATAAATAGCAGGGGGAGCAGGGTGGCTAATACACACACGCACACGCACACGCACGCATGCACGCACGCACACACACACAGACTGTACACATTAATGCATCACATCAACATATGAATACATGCCTACTATACATACAGACATACACACACTATACGAACACATGCACCTATGCACACCCACGCACACACAGAGCTGCCTGTAAACCTTGACGCAGAGATACTGTTAGGCAGCAGACAGAAAATGGCAATAAGTGTTTGCTTTTAATAGAATCAGTCTATAACACATACAGGCAGACAGGGAAATTAAACACGCCTACTGATTAATCCAGGACAGAGCGGATCGTCAGCGCTGCTCCTTGGCTTTTTGTGTCTGATTAAATGAAGAGGCATAAAGAGTGCTTTGAGCTGCCTACCGCTGCGCTGAACGCACCTCCAGAACATTCTGTTCTCACCTGTTAGCTATAAAGGCACAGCGATGATGGGTTTACAAGCAGCTGCTTGAAAAATGTGAATGAAAAACTAAGAATATATGAAATAATCACTTGACTGATGTGTGTAAAATATATAAATGAATCAAGAATTAGTGAAATAGTTTCAGAAATGCTAAAAACCAAACTCATTATTGGAAAATGTTATTTTATCATTCTGATTTTAAGAATAATAATAAGTTTTATTGGGGTTTAATTTTGTTCCAATACAGACTTTTTGAATTCATAAATTTAGAAGTCTGCTCTTTTTTGTGCAGATGTTTTATCTGAGAAACACAGAAACCTTTTATTTGGCTTAAAGATTGCACCCGCTTCTCAGCTAGATACATTTTGGGGCTCCATAGAAAAGTAATATTTCACCAAATGCTAAACTTACATACACTTTTGAAGTATTTGTAGTGAAAATTAACACCACACTTTATGTTACATATTAGAGGGAAATGTTGGACGTTTCACTCGACAACATTTATTTGAAAGCTGTTCATATGATGGCCGACAAGGACAAACGCACTGCAAGAGCAAGAAACAAATACAACAGAAATGTACTGAAAAAACAAAACAAAACAAACAAACAAACAAAAAAAAAAAAACGCAGAAAGCTAAAACCAATACATTAAAAGCAACCATGCTGCAAATACAGAAAAGATACAACATGGAAAACACACAAACTTCTTGCTTTTAATGTTGTGTTCGTTTTGGATTTTCATGCTCAGGAATCTGTATCATTTCTGAAGCTGCAGCACATTTCTACCAATGAAAATGTTTTGGGCTTTTGCAATGCTTTTGCCTTTGTCAGCCACCATGTGTTATGGAGTATTTTCATGTATTTCAGTTTTTCATAGTATCCTACTTTATAAACACTCACCTGTGACAACTTATGTTGATTTGACTATATTTCCTTGATGGTGCTTAATATTCATTTTCTGAAAACTGTTGTGATATTACAACTAAATGATAGCATGACACTAAATTCTAAAAAGGTGTAATTACACACTTGGAAATTGGTTAAGAGAAAGAGGATAAACACAAGCTGTAAATGTGCTTAGGCCAAAAAAAATCTGAAGAAATGAGCCCACGCTCACATGCATTCAAGAACAAGAATGTTCTCACAAAAGCCTTTCTGGACAAAAAACAAATAAAACAAAAAAAACCCCAAAACATTTGTTTAAATCCAAGTAGTCAAAATGAAATGTACGCTGCTTCTTAAGAAAGCCCAACAATACAATATGTGAGGTTACGAGGATTATTGCCTGCATCTGGCAAAACACAAGCAGCATTGTTACATCTTTTAAATCCAGCAGAGGAACTCAAAACGCTTTAGGAGATACATCAACATGCTCCTCCGTGTGTTAATACATGCTGTGCTAACTACAGCAACTAGGTCACCCAAATTTTCAAGGGGAAGATGTTTCCTTCAGGGCAGCATTCAGTGGGGTGAAACATTCACTGTGTTGGTTTTCAAGACACCAAGCAGAATCAACCATGCTGATCGCTACCCCGTGGACTGCTGCACACGCCGACCGACTTACGGTGGATTGTTAAGGCTGCCATACTGACCCCAAACAGCATTTCACCAGTGACACAAAAAGAGACACTGAGAGTCACCTTGAAGGGGCATTGCAAGATATTTAACTCAAGCCCTTGGAGGATATGAGCCCTTACAGCTGCCACCTTCACCGATGACACTAAGGAAATCAGCTGTTCTACCTGAAACCAATTTAAATGAGAACATACTGAAGCACCAATGCATGTCTGTGTGCACTTCAATGAACAAGTGCACTTTCAACAAGAAAATTGTTCTTGTTACCAGGCAAATAAAACTCTATTTTATTGCTACTATGTCACATTTTACGTACGTTTTATCTGTAGATAAATGGAACTTCAGGCCAGGAGACTTGTTACAGTTTTTACAACTGATGATGAAATAAAATATGTCTTACAACTGACTGCTTTGTATTCAAAGGTGATCTGAACAGAACTGCTGCAAGTACACAGACAATCTGTTTTGTCCTCTTAATCTGTCACTGAAAGGTCTTGCATCAGCAGAGGCTGCTTTACCCCAAGCAAAACAAATGCAAATACTGTGCAAATATGCTTGAACCCATGTGTGGTCAAGCCCACATGCGGAGACATACTCATAAATCCATACACACACGCACACAAAGATTCACCACAGGGAGTGAACAATATGCGGATTCATGGTGACATTCTCTCTGTCTCTGGAAGGCGTAAAAAGGAAATCAATAGTTATTGCAGATGTATTTGCTGGCTGTAAAAGAAGACCACTTGGGACAATGGGTTTCATCCTGCATGAAGCACAGTGGAGTCTCCAGGCAGAAAATGGTAAATGTCAGGTGAAGGCCCGTGGGAGTAAGGCTCCAGTACCTACATCATGTACTGCTGAGCGTCTACATGGAGCACGCTGGCTTGTAGGTGCAGAGATTTTCTCCCTTCTGATATTTGTATGAGGTAACAGCAAAATGAAAATACATTTTGTAAATGTCACAAGATGGAACCCAAGACAAAAATGGAATGTGGCGCATCGCAATAATTTCTTTAACCTTCAGCAACTCAATCAGGGAAGGCTGACTGAGCACTGCTGCTGTTTCTCGGTAACACCCCACGAAACAAATAATCGCATTCAGACCTGAGAGCTCCGCAGCACAACATGTCTCCTATTGTTGGTCTCTGATCGGCTTACTGTGGAGGACACTGGGGTTTGTTCGCCCAAATTACTGGAAAACATGTTTTCTACCCTACCTCTCGTGATATCTAAGGCTTTGAGGGAACCATGTCTGAGATATTCCAATGTACAACGGAGCTGAGTGACACTTGATTTGTGGAGCTGTCAGCACTGAAAAATTACATTAAAATATTCAACAGTCACATAACACAATGTCCTAAATACTCTGGATATGAAGTAATAGTTATGATCCTCGTGAAAAACACTTTAGAGTCTATTTGATTATCCTGAATAACCAGAGATTGTTTCTGGATTTTTTTATTATCACCTTTAATCGTGTGAGAACCAGAAACAAAATTTCTTTCCATTGTGCTGGGGTGGATGATATCTCAAAACCTGAGGGAATCAAAACCGAGATAAGTGAGAAAGGCTGTCTTGGTTTTTTTTTTTTTTTTTTTTTTTTTGAATTTTGAGTGAATCATCTTTTAAAGGGATAGCTTGACAACATTATCCCTAGATACTGTTTACTGCCTCTTTTAATCCATAAAAAAATGGAAAGCCCCCCACAACTTGCTGTTTTTATGCTTTGATTTTGAAACACATTAAACAGATAAGATATAATGGGTTCATTAATGAGCTTCAGAGGTGCTAGTGAGTGTTTTCTGTCTGTGTTCTCCAGCGTAATATTTACCACACAGTCATGACAGTGGTATCAATCTTCTCATCTAACTTCCAGCAAGTTGTTTAAATGGTATGTTGGGATGGTGACAAAAGCAACTTTTCAGTTTCTCATCCGAAGCTGCTCACAAATATTCCCTGAAGTGACAGCATCAGTCTCTCCATCCTCACAGTGTGGTGACTGCAGTATGGATGCATTATGCATACATGCACCACCACACTGCACCCATACATAATGGATACGTAGCTTAATGTTTAAAGAAACAAGGAGCTCTATGTCTGTCCGTGACCTAACCTGTATCTGCTGGTTCAGCTCTTACAGTGGTAGTACTGACATTATCTTCTCATCTCCTCCTGCTAGTCCCTCTGGAAAGCTCAGAAAGTCGACCTCAGTGTCTCTAATTTCAGACACTTAATGAGATTTTTAATTGGTGACCTTTTGAGAATGGTTTCATGCCACAGCTCATGAGAGCACTCGAGGGGAGACAACATGTACCACTCCATACTCACACCAGGATCCCTCATAACAGTCTGCCTAGGGTCCTGTATTTATCTTTACCCACAGGTTGATTGACATCGACAATGATCGACAGACTTATGGGACCGATTTGAAATTTTGAAACATTGGAAGAAACTACCAACAACACTTTTCTTTATAGTCTTTAGAGTTCATTGCACGTTTATACCACCACAGCAAGTATCTGGAGACGGGAGAATGAGAATGCAACACTCTGCAACATGACCACATCATAAACTCCCCCTGCTGCTCTTCATCAAACTTTTATCGTTGCTCTGTATGACAAGTGACTGGCAAAGAACAAAATCTCAATAAACAAAGCCCAACTGAGTTAAACAAGAAAGCAACGCAGCATGTTGAGGCGTTGGTGTGGCAGACAGAAATATATTGTATGTAGGTGGCGCTTAATGGCTCTTTGTGTACCAACAAACAAAAAGCAGAGGCTCAAAGCACTGTGGATGCCATGCTTCAGATTTCTTACCGTGGTGAGATGTCACAGCCCTGCTGCATGAAGGCGCCCAGTGAGAACCAAAGGGAGTTGAAGATGCCAAACTCATTGGTCTGCTCAGGACTCTGCTGGTTGGGGTTCTGCTGCGCCGGCATCTGACCCTGCTGCACCCCATTGGAGGCGGACGCTTGAGTGGGAGTCTGCGGCTCGCCTCCCTCCTCGTAGTCCTCAGCGTGCCACTCATATGGGCTGAATCTACTGACAAGGAACAGGACGACGCTGACGCCAATGTAGGCAAACACGATGCACATCCAGATCTCGTAAGCCAGCGGGTCCAGGAATGAAAACACGCCTGGTTTGGATTTGGTGGGTTTCTTGATCATAATGGAGATACCCAGGGACATGAAGGGCTTAGAGAAGTCGATCACTTCTTCACGGACCAGGGTGATGGTCAGAGGAGCCACAGCCACATCCGCTTTCTGAGGGACGCAGAGGCAGGCAGGCATGTAAATAAATGTTCACAGTGTTGTTGATCATTTATGCTCTACAACAAGTTCATTAATGGAGAAAAGTGCACATCAGCATACTAAGACAGCAGCATTAACAGTGTTCAAATTAGACTTTTAATAGTTAATGTCTGTTTATATATCCAACTTTAAATTTGCCCACTCACCCCATACACCAGCTCTCCCACCATGCCGTTCCACATCTTGGTTTCAGGGTCTCTGGCTCCATATTTGCCATCTGAAACAATCTTCAGTTTGTACTGGTAGCCCACGTGTTTGGCTATCTCTGCAGCCAGCTCGACGATGTAGCCCTCATACTTATCATTTCCCACAAGCTGCTCGTGGTTCTTCTTCAGCATCACATATGGAGACTCCTGTTAGGTGTAGGGCAACCATGAGTAAAAACTGTATTTTTTTTGCGATCATCATATTTCAGTTACGTCATGTGTCAGAAACAAGTTCATATCAGTTTATTAAGTAATTACAGTTTTTACTGCTTCGCAAGCAAAATGTATCACTGATATGCATCATTTCTTGACAAAAGCTGCTGTGAATGTAAGTATCATTACGTTTAGAGCAGGACAGTTTGTTAAGCTCATTAAGCCAAAGACAGCATTATGGCAGATAATAAAGCTTTAGCATGTAATTAAGTTTCATATTACTATTTAAATTTGGGAAGGGGTGTTATGGATGCCTTTTATGATTCCATGCAATTCATCACATATATTTTTACTCCGAGTTCATAGCTGAGGCCTTGGGAACAAAAAAAAAACAAAACAAAGAAAAAATACAATTGTTGCCATGAAAGGTTTTAAAGAAAAGATAATTACGTGAAATTACAAGGTATTATTTTGCCTTTGTTCCTTGAAGGTGTGGTGTGTAATTCGAACACAAAAGGTTCCTAAGTATGATCATTATGACAGCATTGTCACACTGAAAGGAGTACTGATAACATCATTAAAGCTGAGAAGACATCGGATTTGAGATGAAGAGGTATCCATGTGTGTGTGTGTGTGTGTGTGTGTGTGTGTGTGTGTGTGTCTGTCTGTCTATGTTCAGATGAGGAAGCAGACATTGCTGACCTCTGCTCCAGGGCCAGGCTGTTCTTCTCATTATATCATACAGACATTTGTACATCGCACATGATTCGGTGTCCTGAGAAATTACAACTGACATGACACCTGGGTTCCTGCTACACTTTCAGAAAAATGTTTTCACATAGAATTCCAGTCCACTCAGTCTGAATCGTCCACCAGCACTTGGAGGGCCTCAATTCCCACAAGTTGTTATGTGTGCCTGCTTTTAGCTAAGGCTGTGCTGAGCTGAGCAAATCCTGCCATCATATTTCAACAGGGTCTACAGATGGGGGGGTTGGGAGTTTCCTCTGTGTGTTACAGTTATCTGGGTTCCCCTGCTCTTTATGGTTGAGGTGAAGGTAATCATTGTTACACATGGAACCCCAAGGCCCACTGGTAGAGAGACGGCACCCCAGGGAAACAGCAGAGAGAGAGGTCTGGCGTGCAGCGCTTCGGCAGGGTTGCACTTGGAGTCACAGTCAAAAACGGATACACACACGTGCATACTCGCACGTGTGTGTATCCGTTGCCCTCACACACAGACACACTTGAACACAGACAGGGGCGTGCACACAGAGACATGGCATGGCATACAGAACGTCCTCCAGGACTCCGGTCTCATTGACCTCGAACAGTTCCACTGAGATCCGCTGTCACTCAGCCATGTTAAATATAATACAGACACACACAAACACACGGGCAGCGACACATTTCAGACACATATGCACGAACACAAACACACGTGTAAACACACAAAATAAAACAATGTGTGTGAATTAGTATGTTTGAGAAGTTTTACCATTTATTTTATTCCCATGAGACCAATTTAATGGACCTCAAGGAAATTTTGAAAATTACATAAAAAGCTCTACGTTTCTTGCTGAAAGCCTCTTAAAATATCTGTACTTACTTTAATAGTTGCACACAGCAGCTCGCATGGTAAAACTAAATCTTAAAATTCCAGTCATGGCCTGGTTTTAGTGTAAAGGCACAATGGTGAAGACAGCGAGCCCGAGCGCTTCATTAAACATGTTCTGCTTCACTCCTCCGGATCTCCCGTTAACCCAGGCCTGGTCTGTATGCACAGGTTGGGACAGCAGGGATTGTAGGAGAGCACAAAGTGATACCTTCATGTTGGCAAAACAGCACGCTCCCTCGAGCAACGAATCAGTGAGCACAGAAGTTATAAGGTGTAAAAACTCTACTTCTAGCCCACAGCCCAATAACTGTTCACACCTTATCTCTTCTCTTAGGTTCCAAGACAGAGAACCAATTTATCTTCCAAGAAAAGGGGACACTGATAGGAGATTATGTCAGAGAGAGTTATTTTAGGTCCACACTCTTGGGAGGCTGCAACCTTTGGGTTTAAATGAGGATTTTCACTTAAAAAAAAAAAAAAAAAAAAAAAATGTAATTAGATGCCAATAGACTACACGTTAAGTTTTCCATAGTGTACTCAAAGCTCACAACCTTTTTTGTCTAATGTGCCTCCACGTCCTGTGAAGTAGCCCTTTATCAGCACCCTTTATCGTTCTGTAAATGTGTTCATTTGAATTCACGTTGATTCATTTTAAACAAGATGTTTTTTGATTATTACATAAATAGCTATATCCTGTATATTGTTATTATATGAAAGCAGATATTGTTCCACACTGATATGCAGTTTCACACAATTGAACTGTCAGTGCTAAGATTAGTCTGCAAATGTACAGCTGCCATTCACCCCTTACTTTTTAGCTATTTCAAACATTTATCCACTACATTTGCCTAATAATATGCATGCATTAACACATTAATCCAAAGTGGTTACTCACATTATTAGCCCTATAAACACACAGGATAAAGGCAGAAGGAGCCTAAGTTAGTCAGTTTTATTGGGGGACATTTTTCTTAGCTCTCTGTTATCGAGTTAAATCAGGTACAAACAACAGCGTAAACTGCATAGCTACTTTATAATTAGCCAAATTGATTGTATGAGCTCTAATGGTGGGTTTTTTCTAGATTGAACCACTCACTATTGCTCCATTTCATCATCAATTTGTTTACACTTAAGCAATTCTTTCACTCAGGTGGATAATGCAGTTGCCATCAGAAATTCCTCATATCTTAATTACAACTGAGACTGAGGCTAATGTGAATGTGAATGGTTTTTCGCACTCGGGTGTTTGTATTTACAGTCTGCACGGCATGAAGGCAGCGTTACCTGATGATTCACATCGTTAATATCATATCATATTGGATATATTGTTTAGCGGTTTCTTGCTGTTGCTTCAAGGTCCCTGACTGAAAGCTTAAAGAGATTGCACAGATTGGAGAGTGCCAGTGCTTTTTTTATTATTCTACACTGTCTCTCAGCTCCATCCCCTTGACCCAAGCCTTTATCTTGTGAATGGTAAGTTTAAGAGAAGTACATGGTTGAGATCTTTTACCCCATTGCCCCTCAAAGTGGAGCTCAACAGCACACATTGCCCTGCTAGACCTGAGACCTCAGCTAGTTTATCTTTTTTTTTTAAACACATTTCACCTCTATATTGGATAGCTATATCAGTGACAAGTCCAACAAAATTACAGTGTGGCCGCAATTCCCTGAGGTAAAAGACATTCCCACTTGAAAAAATATACCATGAGTACAAAAGGAACCAGTGTTGGGCTCCAGGCATCTACAGACATCCCAGGATTCTCTGATATTAAATTTTCAACTAGATTCAGACGGCGAGAACATCCTGTACCTGCAAAGACAAACTACCATCTTTATTACCCTCAACTGTATGTCAGGCAGGTATTACCAGCCATGGTCCTTTCTTTTGAGAAAATGTCATGATAACCTAGCTGCCGTGTGAGCTGAACAGACTGAATCTTTGCTGCCATATTCTCCAATCTTCACAGAGTCCGGCAGCTGCGTCTGTTATGTAGGACAGGACACTCAATAACAACCTGGCCAAGTTGCGTTGAATACCCTGACGGTGACATCTGAGCCAAATAAAGAATATGGGAGGACAGAGAAAGGAAAGACACACTGACGCTTCACAGAAATTAGTGGTCTCCAGTGCTATTTTGGTTCCATATAACGCTTCAAGACTTTTGTTCATGTCACACTGCACATGAGGTTGTGCCGTCCTTGAGGTATCTTTTCTACATATGATGAATATGTACACTGGAAGGCTGCCATTCAGTGTCCTGAAGACAAAATCCTGCATTTGTATTGCACCAATACAGTGATTCTGATTCTGGGCAGGCACCAGTCAGACAGACAGAAGTTAGCAGAATAGAGTTGGGAAGTGAGGGACGGGAGGGAGATGGAATCACAGATGTCTGCTGAATTTTTTTTCTGGGGCCTGAACTTTTAGCAACTCTATCATAAAAGAAAATGAAAAATGTTACCCAACCTTTCTCTGTCTCTCCCATCTCACCAGGACCGCAAATCCCTCAACCTCTCTATTTTACACCGGCTTACCAAGATAGTGGTGACGATGTAAGTTCTGTTCTGCAGGCCGTAAGTCTCGTTGCTGCCTCTCATGAAGCTGGCGGTCGTGACGTACTTTTCATCTTCATTCCAGTAGCCAACCTAAGACGTGGAGGATATGTAAATGGTAAATGGACTGTATTTATATAGCACTTTTCTAGTCTGATGATCACTCGCTAAAAGCGTTTTTACAACACAAGTCTGCATTCACCCATTTGCACACACATTCATACGAGCATTCTACCACCTGAGCCACAACCGCCCATATATATACTACATACATGTCACAAATGGCTGCAGTACAGAGAAACAGCTGAGCGTGCATGTTCTGAGACATGTTTGGGGGTGACTGTAGAAAATATCATCGGATGTGATGAATGTTACCTGAAACAAGACTGTACTGTACATAAAATTCAGAATAAAGTACTTTTAAGCACTATTTGCTTTCAGTTTAACATTTGATAGGATGTTTTTCATTAATCAATCAAGATTTCTCTTCAGTGCCTTGTCTACCAGCACCAGTTTTTCTATTTATTTCTGTGTCAGACAGTTTCCTGTTATTTCATTCAGACTTGTATACCAACACAGTATGTCATAAAAATATTACATTGCTGTTCATTTCACATGCTAAGTTGAGACAACCAGAGATATTCAAGATTTCACACAAACACAATGAAACTTTTTATTAAACATCATCAGCTTATGTCATCGCTTGATAATCTGCAGTCAACGAATAACTTTTTTACTCCCAAATTGCCTGTTTAGAGCATTCTTCAATGTAACTCACAGGCGCAGACCTTTCACAGGGTTATTCCAATAATAAGCTGGCAAGCACAGTTTCTCAACAGGGTATTTGAGCAAGAATAAATATCTTAAATTGGTGCCTCAGGCTGTGGGCTTACCTTCTTGGGTCCAGAGGGCGCCAGTTCCATGACACTAACAGTGTAGTTGGTTCTGCGGCCCTTCTCATTGAATTGAATGTGACCAGTCAATCCATCTATACGGACCTGTAATGGAGTCACAGATATTGAATAAGTAGCTCACAGCCTTCCACTTGCCTGGCAGATGGATAAATAATGGCTGCTATGAGGCATGTCATTCACACAGTCCATTTTCTTCACGCCTGTGATGGCAGCACGCATTTGCATGTCTGGTTTACATGCGGTGCATGTTAAGCATAGGTTGCATGTGTTTGTATAGTGCTCATTTGTGAATGTCCACTGTGCCTGGGTTCCTACAGAAGTGAATGACAGACGGTGTGCGTGTATGTGTACAGTGTGTTTGTCTTGGCTGTGTGATAGAGTTAATTGAGCGAACACGGCTTCAATCTCCAGTCTATCCTCAGGCAGATGGCTAGATTGACTCTGAGCAGGCCTCTGCACAGCCACTCTGCAGACAGAGCCTCAGGCTGCACACACACACACAACACACACACAATTACATGTATGTCCTCACAAATACAGTACAGTGTATTTATTGTACCTCCATATGTATATATATGTAAATTCCAGCATAAATAAATAATGTATTTGACTCTGATATTTGATATATTGATTGTTTTGATTGGCTGTATTTCTGCAAATATAATTCTAAATATAAGACAGTAATTGTCCTTGTTCCTCGATATACACACATTTGCGGGTGTCTGTGTCTCCCTGTAAGTCTCACGGCCAGTCCAACATTTCTCTTTCCATTGCCAAATATTACATTTCTAGACTCAATTGCTGATGTCATATTCCATGATGATCACGGCTGAGTGCTATTGCCTGCAGGTTTTGTTTACTAGCCATGATGTCACATTTGATACTGGAGCGCTCTCCTACGACTTAATGTGAACTTTACACGACAGAATGAGACCTAATCTGTTCAGCCAGCCCCAAATCAGGAGCTGTTAGCCAATGTGCCATTCAAGCATTTGTGCAAGTCTGTGTGCGGGTCTATGGACGCGCAAGTGTGCGCACGCAGTAGCACATTGCTAAATATGCTGCACGCAGACCTGCTGCAAGGCTCTCTGGATGTCTATGCCCTGTCCCCAGGGAGCTGGTGGGTTGGCAAGACACTCTCCAGCGTTGCCCCTGCGAGAGATGTCTATCCTCTGTCTCCTTAAATTCTGGAAGGCGGTCGACATGACCTTCACCCCGTCATATGTTAGCGCGCCGGTGTACTGTAATGAGAGAGCAAACAATTCAAACAGAAGCAAACACAGTAATGAAAACTGAAAAAGGTCTTGACTGAGGGGAGCTATGAAAAACAAATTACACTCAATGACATAATGTCTAGCAACCAAATAATTTCTTGGCCCTGTAAAGCACACAAATGTTTGGATTTGAAATCAGTCTCTATCTCAGCTGGTTATGTTGTTGTTATGGCTAAAAATCAATAATCATTTAATGGTAGTAATCCTATTTAAATCACCAGTCTCAGGTAGGATCAAGGGGTATCTGTCCACCAAATTTAATACAAAAGCTTTCATAACTTTTTGCAATATGCTGCTGACAGTCACAAACAATCTAAATGACATGGGAAATAACATCCCTCTTGGTTGGTATCCATAACCTGAAACTCAGTTGTCACAACTTCACGGAAACCATGATTTAGTTCATGTTACTTTAAACATGACAGAGGAACTGTATGACCTCTTGTGTTAATGCTTATAGAGATGAAGGAAAAGAAGAAGGACAGATCAGACAGCAAAGCAGCAGTACTTTGAGTCCACTCTTGGGCATTTTGGAGTCTTTGTTGTCAAACTCCATCCACTGCTGGACGACACGGCTGACGCTGGGCTCAGAGTTGTTGACGAGCTGAAAGCCGGTGATGTTCGCCCCTCCTTTCCTCAGGTCTGTCAGGTCAATGTCCAGGAAACCCTGAGACAGGAAGTGGACAGGGACAGAGGTGAACTGAGACATACAGGTAGGAAAGGAGATATATGTACATAAGTGGAAATAAAATGAGGATTTAATTCATGTGCAACAGTGCGTGATTACATGGACTGCATGCAAAGCAGAGTCCTGAGAGGACTTCACAGACATTCCTTGCAGTGGACATTGTACCAGATTTGATCAACCGGAGATACAATCCCACTTGTTCGACTGCTCACACTACAAAACTGAAAATATCAATGATAATGACAGTGATTCAGAATAAGGTCATGAGCATGGGAGACGATCCCATTGAGGCCACACAAAGACCCTGTTGGCTTGAAAACTCATTTGTGACAGGCAGTTCAGTTGTATAGTGCAGCATCACAAGACAAATCTGAGGGATCAGTGGTTCCACATCTTTTTGGTCTTTGACCCCTTTAAACAAATCAGTGAATACTTGCAACCCCTTGTCACAGGTGACTCCTCAGAGTGGACTTCAGCTGTGAGCAGTGGTTCGTTACAGATGAATCGTATATACAACGGCATGTGCGTTTGGGTATCCTTGGTCAAAACCTGAGCTATTGTGAACAGCAAAGCGAGTAACAGATGACCTGATTTCCAAAGAGCATAAAGTTAAAGATGACATATTCCTTTAATATTTCATGCAAGCATATCTTTTTTTATTTCTGTCCTTTGCAGTTTCATAATAGCAAAAAAGGAAAGGCCCAGAAGCAAAAGTTCAGGCACCCTGCTTAGTAACACCCCCTTTGGCAAGTATCACAGCTTGTAAACACTTTTTAGCTACGAGTCTTTGAATTCTTGTTTTGGGGATTTTCACCCATTCTTCCCAGCAAAAAGCTTTCAGATCTGTGAGTTCTTTTTGCCAAAAATGCTTCTTTTTTTTAAGCAGACACAATTTTTTATTTCTTGTGAATTTACAGATCATTTACACATGATTCATATTAAAGAAAAAACACTTCTTTTTGGTTGAATTAGTGCTAAACGGCGACGAGTTTCAGGAAGTCACAAGCTGTGGTCTAGTTGGCATCTGGCATTAGAGGTTAAATCTGCAGAATGCACTACATTGTAGTGGCTGTTTTTAACTCTATCATCAAAAGTGAAAGGGTTAATAGCATAATGAAAATAACAAATCCTTCTTTTTCACTTAGAGAGGTTATCCCATTGAGCAGAATTCATCTCTGTCTTTCCTGAGGGGCAAGAATGGCGAGAAAGGAAAAAAAAGAAAACTCATTTCATGGCGGAAGCAGTCCAGAGCTAATCTCTGATAGACTGAGTCCTCATAGGCTACTGTTAACAATGGCAGGATCAAAACCTTATTGGCTACTGTGAACAATTCAAGGGATGCCTCAGGCAGAGTAGAATGGAGAAAGAAGCGATTTACTGTAATGGTATCTCCTACTTGTATTTTTTTTCCCAGAACTATTTTGTGCAGACGGCTTTTTTGTCAGAGAGGGAGAAAGGCAGACAGTACGAGAGGCAGATTCGGTCCCTCCGCAGGCTGCCTGTCAGCGTGGGGAGAAGAAGAGGCAGACAAGTGGGAATGGGTGGGAGTAGAGACAGAGCAGGAGACAGGGAGAGCAGATTTGTCTGTGATTTACGAGCAAACTTTTGAAAGGTGCCCTCTGGATTGTCTTCTGTTCGCCAGGCATCTGTCTGACAACGCACACCTTTTCTTTCGCCTCTGCTCTGATGTTTATTTCATGTCATGTGAAGCTCCGGCTCTCTCCTCTCTTGGCCATACGTTTCTCTCAAACTCTCGCTTGTTTACTCTCTCTGATCTTCATAAAGACAAATGGCCGTATTTCTCAGCTGAACAGGCCGAGTTGTGTCTTTTTTCTGCTCCATGTATGAGCTAATGCAGTGCAGTGAGCTGAGGAGGTTACTATAGAAACTAGCCGTGGACATGGAGGGGGGTATTTCCGACAGAAGTATTAAGTATTAACTCAAATTCTTTTTTCTTTCCTGTATCGCACCATGCTCTCTTTTTCACATTCACACACACAGCTGCAGATGTACACACAAGCAAGTAAATCAGGAACATTTCGGAAAAGGTGCAAGGACACAGAAAAAAAGCAAATTTTGGGTAAACCTTTTGATGGACCAATTATAAATTACTGTGGCCACTTTGCATATCAGCTGTTATTAATGTCCGAGCCTTATCATTTAAAATTAAATCTGGCAAACGGGCCAGACAAGGGAGATTGAGCCAATCTAAAAGTCTAGCAGTGAGAAATTGTTCAAGCCAGCAGCTGCATATTAATGCTGTTATTACTAGGGCTTCTGCTGATGTCAATTTTCTCTTCATTTGGTTGCATTTAGTGAGTCGAACAGTGCTGTAGGGGTCTACATACCGTTTGCGCTAAGAAAATGGCAGCAGACAAGGAGATCTAATGGATGTAAGCTTGACCTTTTTCGGTCTCTGTGAGTCTACATAGATCTCCTTTTCTGACTGTCACAGGTTTCCTGCTCGTGCTTTACTGTTAGTCTGCTACTGTGCTGCTCTGTGTCTGCGGGTTTGACAATTCAGAGAACAAATATATGATGCGGCTGAAGAGGAAAATGGGATGAGAGAACATAAAAGACATAAAACCAGGTAGTTTTAGGCAAAATTATTTCACACATGCAAGTCTATTAAACTGGCAATAAAGTCATGAAAGCCTAGAATCCTGCTAAAAGCCACATTTGACAGCAATACAAATTGAACAAGGTATGAAAGTATGTAGGAAAGTATGTGGAAACTTTTCAATGAAATCTAAAAAGATGAATATGCAATGATGTAATGACGAGGCCTTACCAGGTTAGCCAGAATGTAGTGGTAGCTCTTTGCATTCTTGCCTTGTTCAACAATCTGGAAGACAAGGTCAGAGGAGAGATATGTGTGTGCACACCTGAGAAAGAGAAAGGGTTTGACAGTGTCTCAGCAGTATGCCTGGTACAGAATACACTACTTGACCTTGTGCAGAACAGACAGAATCAGAAAAAGGGGACTGAACACTGAACATTCAATATAACACAATGTGACCATCTTCACCAAGATCAGCTTTAATGTCTGAGTAGAAAAACAACATATAAACAGATAACCTACTCTATATACCCTTTCCTTTCCTGCCCTGCATCCCCAGTGATGAATGGCATTACTGTGACATTATGTACTGCAGGGCTGGCTAGACACCCACTCCCATGAAAACAACCACATACTGTCTACTACACACAAGCCCACCACTGATACTATTCATATGTTAAAGAGCAGCAGCGAAATTGATGAATTCACTTAAAAATGCAAGAAAATACAGTTATTATTACAAAATCAAAACAGACTTTTATCCATCATGAATATTGCATTCAGCCATCTATTTGCACATACATTACTATATACTGTACTATACTTGCTTCCCTCCTCCTCCCCTGTCCTCTGTTTGCAAAGAGTCTGTTCAGGCCCTAAGCATGCCGTCACACATTTTACACTCCTCTTCCACTTGGTGAGCTTTTTCCCTCGTATATACTTCGGACAGTGTACTCATTTGTTCATGTGTTATATGTGTGTGTGTGTGTGTGTGTGTGTGTGTGTGTGTGTGTGTGTCTCGAGACGCTGTAGGTCATGACAGAAGGTGGCATTTGTTATTAATGGTGACCCCAGCACAAGGCGGGCCCTGCAGCCGAGCCGTGGGCAAGGAAAAACTAGAGGGAAGGAGGAGAGACGCACACTGGCGCTGACACCAATATACCCGACATGGGGGATAACACAAATTACTGCCACAGTGGGCCATCAAATGGAAATGTTTTGGATGTGAGTAGCTTTTAATTATACATGCATATCTGAAGAGTCATTCAGAGTTCAGCCCCAAGAGAACAGGTCACTTTTTGCGTCTCCGTTGGAAAACACACCGTTGTTGAGGTAGCTCGTCTGTCACGATGAATGTGCTCTGAGGAAACCGCGTCGACACTCAGCTTATATGAGAAGTCACCCTCAGCATACTGTCACTGACATTATCCTACAAAAATCTGTGTATTGTATCAGATGAATGAGATGAGCACAGGAGCGAGTTTAAAGGGCAAAAGAGGCGTGTGTGTGTGTGTGTGTGTGTGTGTGTGTGTGTGTGTGTGTGTGTGTGTGTGTGTGTGTGTGTGTGTGTGTGTGTGTTTGTTTGCCATTGTTTGGGTGCACAGGCAGGGAGCAGATGTGGGTGATTGATGGTGGCCGTCTGCATGGAGAACTTCTCACGCTCAGCTCCTGTAAACTGGTGAGAACTGATGCAATAACCTTAAGTGAAGACAAAGGGCCATCAATAACATTCACACAGAGCAGCCATGGCCTACACATACAGATGGGGACTGTGCGTGTGTGTGTGTGTGTGTGTGTGTGTGTGTGTGTGTGTGTGTGTGTTTTCTTATAAACAGCATCCTGGAAAAGAAAAAAATCTGACAGCAAACTAATAAATCACACAAATGACATCAGGAAGGAAAACAATAGAAATGTGTGGATATTTCTGGAGATAAAACTGCTTGAAGTATTAAACTGGCTCCAGGTGTGTATATGTGTGTCATTAACTGACCACCCCCCTTAGATACGGTTGCACATATGCAGCTTACATGGCAGACATGCTGACTCGTCATAGCAGGGAAAGCACAGAAATAAATGTTGTTAATGATGGCCGAGCTCTATGAAGTGTCCCTGCGAACCAGTGAGCAGCAGGACGCTAAGACTGGCTCACCTAAATGGAATTCACTCAGGTTTAATGTTATTAGTAACACCTTTGCTTTTTCTGCTTAGACGTCCCAAAATACCTGCTGTGAAAAGGGTCTTTAATACCAGCGACAGCGACCAGTGACAAGTAGAGCATTCTCAGCAAGTCAAACAAATTTTGACACTGGCTTGGTGACTCGTGTCTCGCCATCTAACATTTCTTGTCAGTGCTCGTTGTGATTGTTATCTTGCCAGCCGCGATTGACATTGTGACAGTCCGCCCCGACTGATGTGGATTAGGGAGCAAAGTGAATTTATTCAACTACAGATGCAGCAGCCTCGAAATTCCCCTCCAAGCCAGAGGCCATCCAGCTCCCAGCCGGCTCCCAGCCAGCTGCCAGCCAGCTACCAGTCCCCCCCTCCTCTTGGGGGTGTGCCCAGAATCCACTATAAACACGCCTCTTCATTCAATTGCAGGGTGTCACCAGGAGATGGCGTGTCCCTCACAGGAACACATCTCAAGGGCAAAGATTTTTACTCCACTACATTCATCTGCTTTAGTAGGCTTATTTGTACTTAGGCAGTCACAGTTACTCAACTATTTTACGTTGATTATTTAAATCAACTTAGAAAAATATTCTCGCACAAAGTCTTTAAAAAGTCATAAATGTGTGTTTCCATCAGCCTGTTTTAATGCATATTTTCAATTTGCAAACAGGAAATTTCTAAGTTTTTCTCTTACAATATACTGTATGAATTTTTTTTGTGATTGTTGCGATCAAAAAAAAACAAACTCGTGTAAAAAAGTTGTATATAATCACTTCCTATATGATAATAACCATACTTCACATTACAGAACCAGTCGAAAATATTCAGTTCCCATCTTAAAAAAAACAAAAACAGTTTTAACTTGAGAATGAGAAGCATCAGCTCAAAATTTCAAAATCATGTGGCGGAGATTTGGTGCAGTTGGTAGAGCGTCTGCCCCATGTATGAAGTTCTCTGCAGCGGCTACGGGTTCGATTCCGTCTTCAGCCCTTTGCTGCATATTGTCTTCTTCGAAAAAAAAAATAAAGTTACAAAATCATTCCTGAGTCATAAAAGTGAAGTAGCTTTACAAAACAGCCTGTGACTCCAAGAATAAACAGGCTCCATCTGTTTACATAGAGTTTGCTTTTGATAATTATCAACAAAAATGATGACCTAATTTTACTTTACATGCGCTGGAACAGAGACGGAGCTGCAGGAGCAGAGTGCGTCATCTGGAGATTCCAGTGCTCGCCTATGTTTTCCGCAACAGGTGCGCGGCTCTCGGCAAAAATAGACCAGGAAGCGGCCAGTAGACAGTCATATTAGTATTGGTTGAATATGCGCTAATTTTTGCGATTGCAAGATTTCCTGGTCGGACTGATAATATACATTTTGATGCATGAGGGAGGTGGGAAAGTTGACTTATCCATAAATGTAATTAAGTGTAATGGAAACATTTAGTGAAGTCTATAAAGTAGCCAGCGACATAATATTAATATCTGTGGCACAAATTGATTTTTAATTACTGGGGGTACGCGCTCCCCTCAGCCCTCCACCTATTTTACTGGCCATAGCGAGTCTGTGGGACAGTGGGGGCTGGGAGCCTGTTTGGCTGGCGACCAATCATTGAGTTAGAACAAAGGATACACTGTAATGCAAATAATGACTTTTCAGCCAACAACGCGGCCGGCTCGACACTACACATGCCTGACAGAGTGACAGACAGGAGAACATCATGACGCCCGTGGTGATGATGCGCGATGTGTCAGTGAAACTACAGGTTTACTCAGCTCTGAAATGTGCCGGGAGTTAATCGCTTCAAATGCACAAATGCAGTGAAGTTCACAAACCACCAACAGTTTTTAGAATAGGATGGACTGTCTATCAGTGGCCATTAGAGCAGCTCTAATAATGACTGCTCCTCCTGGTGGACTGATCGAGCGAGTGCAGGTAGTTTCCGCAAATGGAGCTTAGGGGCGTTACAAGTTGGCCCCGCATCGATGACGTCATCGCGGGGGATCTCATTACAGTCACGAACCCGCCTACTGCAGAGCAGGGACCGGTCACGGACCCGCCAGGGCCCCAGCATGAAATTAGGGGAATTTCGAGGCCGCTACATCTGTATGTTTTGACTGTGGAAGAGTCAGTAATGACAAATGTCTAATGTGGTGAGGTTTAATGATAATACCCTCTGTGTCCTACACATTCTGAGTTCATGGTTTGTTGTATTCTTCATCAGTAGTTTATAGTTGTAGATGGTAACTCATGAGGTATTTTTGTAAGTTTGGGCCCCGAGGCAACACCAAAAAAACAAAAAATTTTAATGATGACGGCTGACGTCAGAGCAGACGAACACTAAAGCCCCACATACGCCGCTTCAGTACACAGTAAAATCCAAAGCTTGACCTTCCATGCTTGGTTACGGTTGCTAAGCAATGATTGGATGACCTCTGTTTGGTGCAGTGAACAGTCAGGTGCAATGCCACATCCTTTTCCTTCCAGCAGCATAGAGGTGAGTAAGTGATGATCCTATCACAGAAGAACTTCCGACTCCGAATGCCAATGGCGCGTTATTTATCTCTGCTGTCCTTGATGCTCCAGGAGACAAAACATAGATCACCAATCAGCCCCCACTTTCCATCCAAATCCCCTCCTTTCTCTTTCCGCCTCTCTCCTTTGTTCATCTGACTAAAACATGCGCAACCTTGTTCTGAAGTGTGTGTTTTTAAAACATATTTTTCAGGAGAAGTCCTTTAAACTTAATATGCTGGCTAATTCCACAACGAGTTTGATATTAATGAAGGTAAATTCACTGATTAACTTGTAAAATTTGGAGCTAATGTGCAACAGACAGCGTGGTTGTTTTCTGTTGCGAGGTTGCAGTCTTAAAGCTGAAATTGCACTGAAAAATAATTACATAATCCATTATCACTGCAAAAACAGCAAAAAGCTCTTTACCTTTTTAAGGATGCCAGTGAGCCTCTCAGTCTCACAGTCGATGATAATCTGGCCCTCCTTCCTCTTGTCCAAATCCTGGAATACTTTCAAGAAAGAGGCCTCCGTCATGGTCTCCACGTTGACCGATGTCACCAGCCAGTTCCTCTCCGCCGCCGTGTCCAGAACCTTCTGCAGCACTGACAGGCCTGGGCAGAAGTGTGGAGAAAGGTAAAACTCAGGGTTTTTTGGGGGGAATTGCAGAAAGTAAGAGAAACTCTGGCATCTGAATGTGTGGACATTTCTACAGTTCTACAAAGAAGTTTAAGATGAATGAAGTGATGAACGATTAGTTGGTAGACCACTGCGAGCCACTCTTAAGTGTCTGTATTTTATCAGGCAACATGAGACAAATTGCGCACAGGTTAATCTTATACTGAGTGTAGTCTTATGAGCTGAAAGATAAACTGAAACAACGTGAGAACAAAACGGAAGCCGTGCAGCAAACCAAGCTGCTCTTCACAAGCGTATCCATCAGAATCTCCCCTGTATCTTCAGTGATAAAGCACAATGAGTGGGACAGTCCATTAAGCACACTGACACGTACAGGTGTGCTTTTCCAGCTCATACAGCGCCAGGCTAAATAATCACTACTTTCACGCTAACGAATAATCAGGCCGTGCATCATCGCGGATGACACACTCACAGCCAGCTTTACATCCTCCGAGCACCAATTACAGGTGGCGCTACTCAATTATGCTGTCACCGATATGCTGCTGAGACACTTGAGCATCATAGAGAAAGAAGGTAGAACAGCCAGTGAGCTAAAGGCTCATGCTAAGATAGGAAATAAAGGGCGATTAAAGAACACATTGATCTTGAGCTCTGATTTACAATCTGACTCACTGTTGTACTCATTTGCTGCTGGCCGTAGACCAATCAGATTCCTCTTGAGCTGGCAGCCACAGTTGTTCCACAGAGTAAATAAAGCAATTTCACCCGCAGCAGACTGGCAGCCATTACCCAAATGAATTATAGCAATTACAGAACTCAGAAATGTAAACTAATACATGATGTAGCTGCATTTGTTTTTCTTCCACTAAAGATGACAAACACTGTTAAAGCCACTGTGTGCCTACACATGATGCGTTTTCATGTTCATGCATTTCATGCATACTGAGCAAATGTACAAATGGCTTATCTACAAGAACAACACAGAGCCTGTCAAAAGAAGGATGAGAAATGCAGTGACAGCCTCTGACGGATGATCGCCTGGCCCTATTACAATGCACACCAGCTGCTCTCCAGGCAATTCATGCTGCCTATTTGACACCAGGTCATTAGGAAATAAAAAGATGGATGGTGTTTCACCTCCACATCTGACCACAATACAGTATATGTAAATAAATTAGACACAGAGAAAAATGGCAAGTTGGTGGAGGCATCACTGGAAAGGTAGATAGGGACGTATGGCGCCTTTCGTGGTGTCCATGTCCTTTCCATTCTCTGTTGATCATGAGTGAATAATTATAGTCCTTGGTGCTGACAGATTTAATAGAGGCTGTGAGACTGATGATAGGCATGGGAACACAGGAGGCAGTTAATCATGGCCGTGAATAAGGCCAGTGGTCCTGAGGAGAATGGACAACTGTCTGTGAATGGAGTCGAGTCCCGGTGTCAGCAGAGGTTTCAGCACCATGGACAGCAGCATGCAGCGCAATCTGGTCCAGCAGTCTGAAAGGACAATCCGTCTCACTCAGGCTGTGCAATTCTTTATATCTTTCTAAATAGCTCACTTCATCATGTGTTTGTATATTTATTTCTTAATTCTGTATTATGTACATTATGTTCCAGCATTTCAGCATACAGCTGGGCAGCAGTCAACAGGGGCTAAAATTAGTGCTTGAATCTCATTAACACTTAGTGTTGAGAACGTTCTGTCCTGTAATGTATTAGAGAGAGATCTGGAGTTTCCCTCAATGCTATCAGTGTGGCTGAACTATAACATTTCTTATCTTTTCAAATATGGCATCTGTTCTTCATTCCTTCCCTGCTTTCTTCCATTTTTTTTTTGTCTCACTCTGTTTACGTTGAATATCCTTTCGCTTTTTTAACTGTGTGGCTGATGCACCGCTATAAATCAGAGCCGGCCTGACAGGGAGGCTCGTGAGACTGGCCAAGGTAAAAATGGTCTTCCAAAGGCATCCTGGAAGAGAGTAACATCATAATGGAATCTGGCTGTCATAAGCACCCTTGTGGCCAGGGGCAATGCATGGAGACCTGGGCACCAGGCAATTGAGAGGAGAGAAAATGACACTTTTGGGAAACCATTTCCTGAATATTGTTTATGATGGGTTTAATGGGCTATCAAATTTGTTTTCCCTTTCTTGGTTTTAGAAATTAAAAATGAGAGGCACCTTTTACTGGCAGATGCCACGCGGCAAGACAGCAAGACAGATGTTAATAGAAATAATATAGAAGTTCTGAGATGTTAAGAAAGTGACAATGCATATGGTATATTTGTATGTTCTTCAGATAATGGAATAAGACACTTTTGAAAAAACAAAATTAAATATAAATATAAACCAAATACAAATATAATACAATGCAGACACACACACGCACACACACACACACACGTTTCCAACATTTTTGGGGACATTACATAGACTTACATTAATTTCCTGAAGACTTACCCTAACATTAACCCAAGTCTTCACCCAAAAATTTATTGATTGACGTGATGGGAAATTGCATTTTGTCCCCATAAGGAAGGCGTGTCACCACAATGTGACTAAGGAAACAGACTGATGTTCCCACAACATGAGTAATATATGGCCACACATAGAGACACACACACACACACACACACACACACACACGCACACACACACACACACACACACACACACACACACACACACCAGACAAATCTGTATGATTTATTTTTACAGCCTTAAAATAACCCTGTAGGAAAGTTGTATCCGGGCAACAGAGGACTCCTGATACACATTCCACTGGTTCTTTCCCACCCCTCAATCACACAGGGCTGACCCTGCGCGCACACACACATGTGCACACACACACTCAAAAGTCTGAGTCGCTAATGAAGGGATCAAAGAGGAAAAAAAAATCTGTGTGACGTGCGGCGCTGCGGCCATCACGCATCAACTGGGCTGTAGACTGCTGTGAAATCTCCCCTGTCACTACTCAATAGTGAGCTTTGCAGAGTGACATGATGGCATCTGTCTTTTAAAGCTGACTTAAGCCTGTTTGTGTCTCTCATGCAAGTCACAAACATGAGCAGATAAGAGTTGCAGTCAGCTTTCATGCTGCATGCCTGCAAAAGTTTCATGTGCAAAGAGGGCACACATGAATTAAGTGTGCATGCTTTTGGGAAAAAAACACACACACACAAACCATACCCTTCATGGTCATGCTCCAAAACCCACCACACCTGGGACAGATGGCAAGGCATTATGGGAATGGTATACTTGACTAGCTACAGAGGAGAGGAAGAGAGGGAAGCAGGAGGCTGACAGGTACGCTGCTTTCCTTCTGCCTTCTCCTGCAGGACTCTTATTAAAATGTTTAAATTGAATGCCACATCAACCCCCCCCCCCCCTTTGTTGGCATGCCACAGCTAAAAGACAGTTGCAACACGGGTTACTGCTGAGGACGACTCAATGAACAGCTTAATCTTTTGTTCTATTGTGTGATTTATCTGCTAGTCAGTGCAGGTCAATGTTTCTTTTCTGTGTTCTCTGTCTGTGCAAAGACTGTGGTCTAAAATAAATGCTCTGACTGCTCATTGCTGCACAATGGCTAAGATTGACCCTGTTGCTGTCGCCATGGCAATGTGAAGACGGCTAATGGTGTTTGGTGTAACGACTGGTTCTGCCTCTAAGCGTCATCATGTGCATGTAGTGCAGAGGAACTGCTGTTTCCTGTAAAGAAATTTGAAACTTTCAATGTCTGTATTCAAAGGTGAATAAGGCTGACAATGCCTCAAAGATATCTTTTTATGAAGAATAATCAATTGCTCCTGTGGCATGTGTTTACCAAACACTAAAAAAGATGATGTCAAATATACAGTGTGATGTGAAATTAAATAAAAGGTGAGTAAGTTTACTACCTGAGTCAGAACTGTACATGTAGACAAACTTGGTCCATCCATAGTGGTCGATCACTCCCACCAGAGCGTCCTGGAGCTCAGGCCTCAGCTGGATGACGAACTGGTTGGCCGTCTCTATGGGGAAGGACGGGGTGACGAAGCAGACGTGCAGTGCTCCACAGAAGGACATGAGCATGTTGACTGTCTTCCGGTCATACAGGCCAATGATGGCATACACGCCCTTGGAGAACTGGGAGCAAACTGCCAGACAAAAGGGAATACAGGGAGAGGGCACATGGAGACAGTTAGTCTCTGGGCTAATTGGAGGATAATGGAATATTTCTGTTCAACTGAGGAAAAACTCCCGTTCAACTGAAAGTAAAATACGAGGAATAAAATGTAATATAACAACTGTTGGTTTTTAAGCACTGGAAAACATAAGCTTCATACAATAACTGCAAAAAACAGTTCACTTTGCACAATGTAATAACATTTCCTCTACACTCTAAACAGGATTGTAATGATCTACTTACTACTAAATAAGTAGTAGTAATAAGTAGTCTATTAAAGATGTGTTGAATTAAAGCTAAAACGATTAGTCAAATAATCCGTCAATTCCAGCCCCTCCAATGTGAAGATCTGCTGCCTTTACCCACCTTGCATTATATTAAATTGAATATTTAGCTATTTATTCATATTAAGCTATTAGAGGACAAGCCCCCGGGGCTTATGATGTTCAATTTCAATATGTTTGATGAAATAGTGAAATTAATGAATCTGGATTAATGAATCTGGAAAATAATCATCAGATGAATTGATCATGGAAAAAGTCACAAACTGCAGCCCCATACTGAATTAAATTGAACTGAGCTGAGCGAAATTGAATTCTAGATAGTGTTCAAGTTTTCATTATGCTTTCATTTCTACTGTTGTCTATCACCTAAGCACCCAAATGTATAAAGAGAAGCTGTCTCTGATGAAAGCAACATTAATCACAGTTTGTTAACCCTTTCATCGCACGGCGCTTTTGAATTTTCACTTAAAAACAGCTCAAATAGCCTTTGTCCATTCTGCTACTCTGTGGCATGTTTATGCAGAGCTGGTCAGTTTGTCCATCTGTGTACATCCAGTCTGTGTCTGAGGAGGAGGTGAAGGCAGATTAGGAGTAAAGAGGTTAATCAATGCATCCCCGGGGTTCCATTGACATTTTACTGGCAGCAGGAGGCGGTTTCCATCTCTCATTTGCTTTCTCCCTCAGTCTCCCCATTCTTCCATTGTCTGTCCATCACTCTGACTTCCTTCACACCCTCTAATATCTTAAAATAGCTCATTTATGTCTACGGTCTTCTCTTTGGAAGGCGTACCCTCTCCGCACTTTCAACATAGCATGCTATCTTTGCACTCGCAAGTCTGGCCTGGGCTATTTTCTGCTGTGGCAATGGGTGGGCCTTACTTATCTCAGTATTTACCAAACAGATTGAAGCCGCTGCCTGTCCCCGCGCGAGGGCCAACTCGCTGCTAGGAGCTGAGGGAAAGACAGAGAGAGGATGGCCCGCACCCAAAACGCCTAACCTGTCACAGACCTGCACCCTCCGGGCAGGCACGTGTGTGTGTTTGCGTGTGTGTGACGGAGATAGAGGGAGAGTGTGAAAGGGAGAGAGAGAGAGAGAGAGAGAGAGAGAGAGAGAGAGAGAGAGAGAGAGAGAAATTCAGCGGTATCACACAAAAATACATGTGCACACACATGAATGCACACACACATATGCAGCCTCTAGTGCTCCAAAAGCCTGGTGACTCACCCTACTTAAAGCAAGCCCTGAAATAGACATTTTGAGCCTCGCCACACTGACTCAGTAACAGAACTATCTTTCCTTCATGGTCTGCACACGCTCTTGCTATTAAATCGACACTCTCTCAGCTATTGCTTTCCTTTCGCACACATTATATTTCCCGTTACAATTTTCTAGGACCAATTTCGGCATCGGCCTCCCTGTTCTGCCTGGATAAAAGGTAATGAGAGCTTGTTTGACTTTTTGTGCAGTGTCCCATTACTCTGCCCTGCAGCAGGTTACCATGTTTCACTGAATATGAGTCATTTCTCATACCTACAGTATGTCTGTCTGACAAATGCAGCCATGTGGCACGGACCTCCTGCTCCGAGCTGGCAAAGAGAACCATGTGCTCGTCTAGTTCGACACGAGCATGACACAGAACATTAGTGCAACTCAGCGGTCTCAGGTCTCGTTTGGATAGCAGTATGGAGGAGCGGCATACTGAGTGTGTTTGTGTGTGTGTGCGGCTTGTTAGCGCTGCTCCACATGTGTAACGACATTTGAGGTAGGGTTGAGAGACCTAAAGTGATCTTGAAGACCCAGCAACACCTGTCCACCCTGGCACTCCGTGTCTCCTCGCCACAGTTACAGCTGCCATGGTGGCAGGACTGAGGTTGCCTGGGCAACGGTCTGCTTCTCTGGCAGGGATTACAGTAGCTCAGAGCTGCGAAAGGACTTTTGGAAGACGAAGTGGGAATTGTGAGTGTTTGGACATTTTGTCATAATTAGGTTTCCCCTCAAGGAATTAGCAAATTTGTAAAACTGACTTGGCTCCGCAAAATCCTTGGACAATTTCTGAAATAATTGACAATTTGCAGCACATTTCCACTGCGCTGCATTTTATTTACACTCAAAACAAACCATAATCATTTCCAAACACAATTCTTCACTGTATGCATACAGATGATGCACGAACGCTCACTGTCTCTTCGCTTTATATTTTCACCCTTTTGAAACTTTTCCTATGAATGAACAACAAGTTGATTTGCATTTGGTGTGGCCGGAATTTTGGGCTACGGGAAAAGAGGAAAACTCAAATCCTAAAGGGACTGATACTCGCACAACAGGAGGAGCTGTCAGAAACAACTCATGCAGCTACTGTCTTCCCTGTTCTCTGTTTCCTGTGCCTTGCAGCTGTTCCTCTGCTTAGCATGAGCCAAATATCAAATGACAGATGTGTCTGTGCCGGCTGCACAAAGAGGGCGTGTTTTTGACAGTTGCTCCTGCATCTGAAGTTGTGGATGATGGGAGGGCTGCTCGGGGTTGGTGGGCAATGCTGTATGCTTCATACTACCCATGAATGTTTGGAGCCCAGTACAAACCCATACAGTGCTAATGGAACATCACTGGTTCACACTCAAAAATAAAGCCTGAGTTTGACTTGATGGATATATTCATAATGAAGTTGTAGAGAATAACACACCAGCAGCCCTACAGTTGTAATAATGATGGATTTTAAAAGATTAGTTTTCAGTCTGCACCTTATTTGACAGGAGTTATGAACCAAAATGAACAGAATCCATAAAATATAGACCGTGTTTTTCACTTGTGCACAGGGAAGAATATTCTGATATTAAAATGAGACCATTTGACTGGCCAGTATGTAAATACAGGTCAATTTTTGCTAGATATATTGGCCAACTGCATCAGTCAAGGTGCCCTTGTGCATGGTACCTGCCTCTCAGCTGCTCCACTGGAGCTGCTCACTAACCCGTGTATAGGCCTGTGGTACAGAGCAGCTCCTTCGTGAGGGCGTGTGTGATTCTTTTTTCAATTGCTCTGCATTGCTTTATATGTTAAAAAAAAAAAGTAAATAAAATAAAATAAAATAAAATAAAATAAAATAAAATAAAATAAAATAAAATAAAATAAAATAAAATACAGCTGAACTGATTTGTACCGGAGAGTCAAAAAACATTTTTTTAATGCACTTTTGGGAAAGCCAAACCCTAACCAGATTTCCAAGAATCAATCTAAGGACAGTATTTTGGGAGTTTTGGCTCAGTAAACCCATGTAGCCCGGACTCATGTAGTCTGGACTGGGTTTGGCTTTCCCAAAAATGCATTTAAAAAATGTGATAGGGATGTTATATACATTAAATGCCTCCACAAACACACACGCAGAAGGAACACCGGGTTTCTACTATTTTCCTCCCCTGGGACTTGCATGCCATTATCTTGTGCAACATTAAGGTCAGCAGTACAGAGGGAGTTTCACAACAGCAGGAAGCTGGGTTCAGCTGCAGGGAGTGTACTGATTGGAGGGTTCTTGTTCAGCCATCCATAAAGGTCCTTTTTTAATAGAGCCAAACTACTGAGGAATGACATGTCAGGTGACGCAAATCATTTACTGTTATCTCTCTACTGTCAGCTTTCTAATAAAGGCATAACATGTTCCTTCAAAGTAATTATATATAAGTGATATATTTTATATGAAAGCAAGTTTAAATTTTGGCTGGCATACAGTTTCTTTACTGAGCTGGCTCATATTCACAGGGTATGCTATAGTAGTTTTCCCCATATGGACTTTAAGGTATCCTTTTGAAAGATGAGAGGGATGACAAGAGCAGGAAGGTTCCTGTCACATCAGGCAGTAACATACACCACCTCCACAAGGGTGAGGGGTCACTCAATCAACCACAGAGCCCTTTGAGGGGAGATAAACACATCTGACACCAGACACTGGAAGACGCACACAATCATCCTCCACTCAGCCACCCATGGCTAATAACTGTCAGATGATGTGTGTAATAAAAAACAGAGAGCATGTTGTGGTCCCTCTGGTCCCATCCATCTTCCAGAGAGCTAATCAGCTCCGTTAATGAGAGGCAGAGGAAAAGAAGTCTGATTCAAACACGGGCACATTCAGAACTTTCTATGGGTGGGCACACTCCAAGCAGCCCCCTCAATACCCCATCTCAATAAAAAAAAATGTCTCACTGGTTTTGACAAGACAGCATCTTGCAGACAGCTTGTGCTTGTGAACAATCCCTCAGGTGATGGGTGGGGGTGGCCTACTCTGTGAGCCCTCCAACACAGCATGACTCACACAGTGCAATCAATCCCCTACCATTCAGAGGACAGGGACCCAGGGGACCGAAACGCAGCACAACGTGGATCTGCATGAATGTCTCCAGACATGACTGAGTAGGAGGGTTTTACTGTGAGAACAGTTTTCTCTGTGATCTCCTGCAAATGACTTGAAATCTATCCTGGAGGAGATTATTCATTCAGTGATAATGCATCAAAGTAGTGCAAGAGATAATTTCATCCAAGCTTACTGTGTAATACTGAGTCAAGATACGCAAAACAGGTTTTAGAGGTTTTTAGGTGGAGGTTGGCTTTGCCTCACTGCCTTTCTGCCTCACTAGAGTACCCACATGCCCCATGGAGTGTTGCACTGAGCTTTAGCTCCTCAAGCTTAAGGGAGATTTACTACCTGTGCAAGAGCAATAAAACTGTGTTTATGTCAGTGCTGTTACTGGTGTGTGTGTGGCAAAAAAGAGAGACAATAATAGAGAAAAGGGAGAAAAAGAAAGACAGGGAGTTGATGTAAAAAGTTGAGGTTTAAGGCAGAAAGAAGAAAATAGCGAAAGAAGCCAGACAGGAAGATTCTATTCTCTCGAGCTTCCACCGCCAGGGACAGCAGTGATCAGAGCAGCTGACCAGCCAAACAGATCTTAGATTAATGTCGGGGAGCGCTGGATACTCTTGAGAGATTACATTAGTTGAAACAGGGGTAATTGAAGGTTAATAAGGATGAGCCAAAAAGCAAGTGTGTCTTGAAAATGTAGGTGAGGGCGGACAGAAGGCAAAGCTGGTTGCTGGAGAGGAGAAGAAACAGAAGCATTAGTGTTTGTGAGAGGAGATGATGGGAGACTGCTGCGAACAAAGAGAACAGATGCCAGCCTAGCAGTGGGAAACACAGGGACCACACGGCGAAATCTAGATTTCTCCTATTTTCTCAAAGTAATAAAACAATGGCACTGCATCGCCTCATTAAATGGGTAATCGAGGGTGTGAGAGCACTCCCCTCAGCTCCGAACATACCTCCCCCTTCCTGTGCCTCACCCTCTAACCCTTTCACGCCAGGCCATTGTCTCTCCTCCTCGCTGTTTCTCGCCACATTTCCAATCTGGTTTGCTGTGGAGCCCCGCCGCCTGCTGAATAAATGCTTACCTGGGCAGCGGGTCAGAAACCCAACCCAGACCCACTCCTGTCAGGGGGTATGGAAACTCCAATTATCTCCTTAACAATCATCCCTTCGCAATTATCTCCCCATCTGCGTATCAGTGTCGACAGGTGCAGAGGGACAGTCCTGCTCACACACTTTCATTTCCCTTCCAGAAGTGATGGAGGTGGATATGTGGAGCAAGAAGAGGCGAGCACACAACCTGCATGCTAATTCATTAGGAAGTGTTGTATAAATAAGCAATTGTCTTTGACAAATTCCAGCTGAGCCACTGGGAAAGGAAAGGAAGTGTTCATTATAGACCTGCGCAGAACCTTTATTTTCGACCAACTAGAGGTGTAAGTAACGATTACTGTTACTGCAGATAATCTGTTGATTATTTGTGTGATTCATCAGTCGATTCAAAAATCTATCCAGTGTAATGCAGTACTGAAAAATGACCAATAATTCTGGATCCCCCAAGGTGACATCTTCAAAGAAAAGCAACAATTTCTTCATTTGAGAGGCTAAAATTTGGCACCACTACTTGAATATTGATTAAATATTGATTGATTAAATGAATAATTGATTATGGATGGCATACAACCCCCAATTCCAAAAATACAATATAAAACCCTGATTGCAAAAAAGCTGGGACACCGTGTAAAACATAAATAAAAACAGAATGCAGTCATTTCCAAACAAACTGCATTTACTGACAACAGTTTTCCTGAGTCCTTGTTGTAATTTCCTTTATAAAATAGCCTCACTCCATCCTTTGCTAAACCCCTTCCCCCAAAAATCAAACACCCAGTCATAGTTTAGGAAACATAACCAGCCCTGTCAACCTTTGTATTTCTGTCTGTGTTGAAGTGAAATGGGGCCTGTAAAAAGAGCAGTATCTAAATCATTTGGAGGGCGTTCTCTTTTTTTTAGCTTTTCAAAACCAAAAACCCAAAGCATAAGAAATTAAACAGAATGTTTATTTGCTATAATGTAAACTGACAATGTTAGCATGCACGGCTAACTGACTATCCATCCATCCATTATCTATACCGCCTATCCCTTTCGGGGTTGCGGGGGGCTGGAGCCTATCCCAGCTACAATGGGCAAGAGGCGGGGTACACCCTGAACCGGTCGCCAGCCGATTGCAGGGCCACACGCAAAGACAGACAAACATTCACACTCGCATGTTTTTGGTCTGTGGGAGGAAGCCGGAGTGCCCGGAGAGAACCCACGCATGCACGGGAAGAACATGCAAACTTCACACAGAAAGGCCCCGTCTGACCCGGGGATCGAACCGGCAACCTTCTTGCTGTGAGGCACCCGCACTACCTGCTGCGCCACCGTGCAGCCCGCTAACTGACTAACTACCTAATAACATAATGTAGGGTTACTTCCAAAGCCAAGAAGCACACCACCTGTGACTGCGTCATGACAGTCGGCAACATCAGCAACATCACCAGACAGTAAATGGAACCCAGCTATTTCACACATTCGCATCCGTCTCAAGTCAAAGACCCTTTGATTCAAAAATTTGAATTCAATATATACAATATATTGTCTTTATGTCCACCCATAATTATTAATCTATTTGTGTGTTTTTGTTTACTTCTTCAACTTTCAGCAACTGTTGCAGGTCTGGTGTCATGGCAAGGCAGTTACTTAGTACTGCGAGCATCTGCGCGGCAGTGCAGATGACAGCAGTAGTTTTGTGCTGTCAATGTAAGAGCAGTTACGCTATGTCACACTGTTAATACGCTTGTAGGCTTTGTTCCTCATTAAAGTACACAGAAGCTCCTGAGATGTGCTGCATGACAAAAGAGGGCTTCTGTCTTTGCTGCAAAACCATGACAGCTGCCATCATCCGGCGCTCGTCCCTCCACCCCGCAGCACAAATCCTGGTCCTCATCCCCTAACACATTGTTTTCTAATTGCCAGCCCCACACGTCTCAGCTCAGACCTCCATGTCCCAGCTGCCATTACCTCCAGAGACGACAGATTTGTTTTAAATACTTGAGCTTGCATGAATGCAGAGAAGGATTCGGAGCAGGCTTAGAGAGACAATGAGGAGAACAAATAGAAACAGAGTGGACATCACCATTAGTGATGTGTGTGTGTTTGTATGGTGGATGAGAAGCGGGTGTGTGATAAAGGCTGGTTTCTTGTCGACGCAGGATTCTCAAACCTCAAGGCGCTGGATGGCTGTTGGGATTACTTTTATGTGGCAAGCGCTTCTCAGAAAATGGTCAGAAAGTGATGAGATTAAATGACAGGTTGCTTATTTCCTCCTTCCTAACCTCTCTTCCTTCACCCCTGCCCTATGTGCATATCCCGTCTTCCTTTTTTTTTTTTTTTTTTTTTTTGGAAAGCAACACAGGCACACACAACACACAGAAACAATATCTATCCCCCTTCTGCTCCTCACTCTATCACTCCGCTGCTTGGGGAGCAGTTTTGGCTGATCTACATTGATTGCTATGGGCCATTCTCTATCCCTGGCGCTCTGGAGCAAAAAAAATCCAAGCCTTCTCATTCATCAAACCAGCACCTGCCAGACTACAGCCCAAGAGAACAAACGTCAGTTTCTTTTCTTGTTTTTTTTTTTTTTTTTCTCCACCATTCTCTTTGTTTTCTCCTCAACAAATAACTGTCATGTCCCAAAGAGTCAGGAGGGAGCGGTGATCTGTTTTTCGTCCGCCTTTTTCAATAACACACTGAACGCTCGGTAATCCGTCTGAACATGCATGCACTGTGGAAGTCAGTCACCACAGCTGTACCTCAATGACTGACACAGTCGCTACACAATAAAATACAAAACCCCAGAGCCTCACTGACACCAGCCAATGGGTCTGGGATTGTAGCTTAACATCCACCCCCACCCTCTTCTTCTTAACACAAACTGTATCCTGCCTCAGCTGGGATGTACAGAATGGTGGTGTAAAGGGGGCCTATATAAGAAATACAGAAATAAAGGTCTCTGAGAGACATGTTACATTTTTAGCTTCTCCAGGCAGATTGTATATAGAGCTGAGTATTTTTAAGCAGTGCTTAACAGATTCAGTTGAATTGCTTTTTTTTCTCTACACGGTTATTATTACATATTTATGCTTATAACTCCATGGAGTGATAGCTTTGGATGTGTTGCATTGAATAATACATTAAATGCATCTGCTCGAGCTCTGCCTCTTGTTAGCTATTGTGCGTGTGTGCAAGTGTGTGACCACAGAAGTCTCACATGCCCGAACACTTTTCTATTTAGCAGTTGGAGCAAGAAACTGCTCTGATGAGGAAAACTCAAGACAGGTGAATGTAGCAGACGAGGGACACCAGAAAGCATAATGTGGGGACAGCTGTTTTTTTTTTTTTCATGCATGTTAAAGGATAGTTTGGTTTATTTGGGACTTCTTTAACAGTTTTGGCCATCTTTTTGGTTACGATAACATCTTTCTCAACTCACTGAAGCAATCGCTGAGATCTAGGACGACGCTACATTGCTAAAATCAAGCCAAGCAGAGAGAAAGCTGAATGTCCTGATGGTTCTTTTTGAGGAGGATCCATCCTACTGGTGTAGTTGTATACAGCATTACACTATCTAACTAAAAACTGCAGCATTGTTTTTTCTCACTATTTTCTGATTACATCACATCCTGTTTCTTTGAGTTGGGCAATTTGTCCTGTGGAAATAAAATTTACAGCCCTACACCATCCACTCTGATCAATAGCTTCATACATCAGACGCCATAAAAATATTGTTCTAACTATAATGTTGTTCATTATTGACAGTGCATATCACTGGCATCACTGATATTACAGCCTTTTTCCAACACTGCAGGACTTTGATTTACCACCAACATTCGTCCACCTCTGGACTTGACCTTTACCTGTACACGCTCGCTGTGACATAGACCTACATATATCCCATCAGCCAATGATAATTCATTTCTATCTTCTAGGTCTGCACAGAGGGAAACAACCCTCCCCCTCTCATCTCTGCCATATTGATCCACTGGGCAGGCCTCTGTACTCAGTTCATTGATCATGGCTGCCTCATAGATCCTCTTCTAGTCCTCTTTAACTGACCTTCAGAGACCAAGGGAAATAGTGCTGCCTATATTGCAGTGACAACCCAAATTGTCTTTCCCATGAACACTAATTAGTCTTGATGAAAGGTTTATTATCAGGATGGCTGAACTGGACACAAAATCAAATGCAAGTTAGTGACTTACAAACCTACATGTATGTCTAATTCAAGATTCCAGTTGGAAATGTCACATTTTGTTGCTAGGTGCAATATCCTCAAGACAGATTTTTAACCAAAAATAGCCAAAGCTTAGCCTAAATCTCACCACACACATGTAGGATATCAAAGAGAAAAGTAGATAATATAGGCGTGAGCCTGCAGGGGATTTGACATGAAGCTAGCGATTCAGTGACGTCCTTATTATAAACCAAGTCAATAGCAGATTATGGTAATGTGATATCTAACTGAGGGGAACTGTGACTAATATTCTCCATGTACACACAGCATCCCTGGCAGTTATTTTTAACCACTGGAAACATGTAAAATGAGTCAGTCAAGTAAGTGCTTTCACTGAAAATGTGAAAACAAAGTCACTTATAGAAAAAGAGCCATGATCCATAATAAAAAGTGCCAACAATACAGGTGTATCACTTTATGGTTTGGTTTGTGAAAGTAAGAAAGAAGACAGAGATGCAAATTAGCTCCATTGTCTCACATTATGCCGACAGTGTTGCCATTGTCATTACCATCCTGATGACTCCCCAGGCGGGAATCGCTTTGCCATCAACATTCAATGTTGCTTTTTTCTTCCCCTGCCTCTTTGTTTTCTCTTTCAACTTTGCCCTAGTCCACCCAACTGCCCGACCTCCCACGCCTCTCCTCCTGCTCTTTAGGCAGGTGCCAGCGAGTGTGTGTGTGAGCATGTGTGTTTTATGTGTGTGGGGTAAGATGGCTTGCTTGTGGAGGAAGTCGGCAGTCATAAGAGCCAGCTGACGAGTATCAACCTCATCCGGAGCTCCATTCATCCCCATGCACAAGGGTCCATTCACCCACTGCTTTTCACACTTTTATTCCCCAAGGGCCCCGGGCACGTTCCCACACTCGCACACACTTACAGAGGTGAACTGTCACTCACTCAAGACATCCTACACAGATGCCAGAAAGTGCACCCAGATGCATGCACAAACACACACACACTCCTCCACATAGGCATATTAAATTGAAATCCAGGAATAGGCTGCTTTTCTCATCTGACTCATTATAAACAGGCCCTGGAGCCCTTCTTTCTCCTTACAAACATGTCTCTATAGCCTCCACATCCAAATACTCTTTTAGACCGAGTGACACACAGCAGGAAGAGGTGTCATTTTCATTTTAGCCGTCTCCCTCTGCCGTGAATCTTTCTGACATGCTTGTACCACAGCCCACCATCATACCTATGAACTGCAGCGATATGCATGACATGAAGAAAAAGATGTCATATTTGATGGCACTGCGCAGAACACTGAGAGGGGAGACTGGATGGAGGGAAAATACATAGATATCCTGTCATGCTGACAGTGACTGGGTCTAGTTAGTTTCAGGCAGCTTACTGACAATCTTTCGAACCAGGATTTCTGATGTTAGTGGCTATGATCTTAGCATTTTTCTAATGGCATCTAAGCTATATGGTTCTCTCACTACACTACAAAGACATTATTATTGTCCCCCCTCCCACCCCCCCAAGTCCACCTCATCTGCTATAGGCCCAATGTTTGACTTGGGAAATGTTCAGCAGCAGCCTGACCCTCATATTCACATCACATTCCCTTCTGAGCATAGGACCATCTCATTAATGAGGGCATCTTGGGTGTGTTTACATTTCATTACACAGCTCTGCCTGGCTGCCTGGCCTACAGTTGGGGGACGGGGGGATGGTTGTTGTGTTGCCGGGTGATTGTCCATGTCTCCAAATATTTTCTGCAGCTCTTTTGAAAAATTACACACACTATAAACACAACTCTGGACAGGATAAAGAATTATACAAAATAACAGGAAAGTGTAAGGATATCTGTGCTATTCTAGAGTAAAGTGATAGTGTTCAACATTCGGCAGGAGCCAGCACTGAATGTCTATAAATCTGCATGAGTGTGGTTGCACATAATGCTTTATTCCAAATCCAATTCTAAGATTGTAACTGAATCTCATAAGAACTGCTACAACCACATTACATTTAACCTCTGGAGTAGATATGGAGAATTGCTTCATATTTGTTTATTTACTGTAAGCTGTATCTGCTTGATATACAGCTTTTCCTTACTGTTTTCTATAGAACCATGCACTACCTCACAAGTGGACAAGTGTGTGTTGACTGGTGTGAAAACAGTATTCAACAAATATCCTGGAAAACAATTTAATGCCTCATCCCTTAACAGACATTTGTGTCTATTCAAGATGCTCAACCAGAAAAGGTAAAGGTTACACAGTCAGTCCATTATACTTTATTTCAACTGGTTCTTCGAGCTGAGTATTGAGTATAGCCACAGTGAAGATGTTTTTCTAGTAATCAGTGTAATCAAGATGAGCCTGCAGGGGAGCCTACAGTCTGTCCAAGACACAATATTCATAGACGCAGTAACTTAAAAGACTATGAACTTGGAGAGGGACAATGAAGATGTTTGTCCTCCACCAGTTCAAGCACTCCCTGTCATAAAGCTACTGAATCAGGGAAGCCACACCGCTCCCGCAAGTTAGTGGTACTGTTCCCTTACAAGCCCCTTCGAACACAATTCTGCCACTTCAGAAGCTGTAAGACTCTGGTTTTATCGTTTAATTGCACCTTGAAGAGGTGGAGCAGTCCATGGAAGCCTGGTATATGTGGCACCATGTGGTGCAACACAATAACAAGAAGGGAAGTATTCAACTGCTAATTCAAGCATCGGGAAAGGAACCTCCCTGCATGCAGCGCTTCTTCAGTCCTTTTGTGTGGACAACTGTTTCTACAGTTTTGGTTCAGAGTGATCCTGGTGGTGAAGCCTTGCAATCTCCGGACAACTGGAGGCTTTGACTGGCAACAAATAACTCATCTGTCCTCAGACGCTTTCCTGCAGATGCCAGAAGTACCAGAAGTAACCACTGTATGAATCGTGGACAAGCCAGACTCTGATGAATCCACACCCGGCTTGCGCTGGCATTGTCCAACGGACATGTTATCTTACAAGCACGACCCCACTGATGTCACCATGATCATCATGCAGAGTATCTACAAGATTTCAGCAAGCCAGTATGACCCCTTAAGGTATACTGTCCCCTTAACCACCCAAGCTAAGGTCTTGATCCATTGCCTGTCATACAGGAAGAGAGCATGAGAGTAAGACCAAACATGTCAGAGAACAAGAGAGATGCTCGTCTTTGGCAGCCCATTAGTTGCTTACCCCATCAAAGAGAGTCCTGATGGAAGGATTGAGGTTGCAGCAAGCAGGGTTGCACCAAAACAGTAGCAGTTAATTCCATGGCTAGAAGGCACACATGGCTTGTTTGCCATTTTAGCTGGCACCTAATTAGCTCAGCTACTGTAGCCAGGACTCAGTCTTCCCATCCGCCAGGTTAAGCTGTGGCATGGCTCCACCACTGTCTTAACTCGGCTTCTGTCAGAGTCATGCTAAGATCAGGTGTTTGTTGGCACCCACTTGGCGGAAATCCATAAGCTGATGAATCATGAGGACTGGCAATGCATGGACGGACAGAACAACCCCACTTGAAACACCAAGTGGGTGGTCACATGGGCCTCACTTTCTCTAGCACCCAACAGGCAAGTGGTCAGGGGTGCCAATATCCTTCCCTGCTGCTGTTGAAGAGGAACTCAAGCAACCTACCTTCTGTAGTGTCACTTTACGATTCCAAGCTCCTCTTCACCTGATGTCAGCAGATACCAAACCAAAGATCCCCTTTAGGCGGCAAGCAGACTATACATTATATAGGCATAGTGCAGTCCTATAGTGTATGTATGAGTGTCATGTGACTGTGTGTCGCATGATGTAAGCTGTCATATTTCTTTAGTGAAAATTTTGTCAATTAATTTTCCACTGATCAGGTTTATCTAACCATTGTGTAGATACAGAGATTTACTTGTTATTCAGGTTTATTTACTGTAGGCTAATTATACTTTCTTTATAGCATTGCTTATCTATTCCTTTGCATCGAACCATACACTAATCAACAAGTGGGCTAGTGGAGTGTGTTGACAATATTCAATAAATATCTCAGAGAACAATTTAATGCCTCGTCCCTGATGAGTCGTCTGTGGCTTCAGCATAACAAACCAGAACATTTAAAGGGTACAGAGAGTCAGTCCCTAAGATCTGAGTCAGAATGCGATTATGCTCGTATTTTAGTGTATTTATAAAACTGTATAATTTTATTTTTCCCTTCCTTGCTTATTCCGTGAGGTATAACTGATATCAATGACTGCCTCTGAGCCAGTGAAAATGGAATAAAGACCAGTTTTTAAAATTCCAGACAGGTTTCAAACTGGAAATGCAACATTCAGTGTCTGAAAGAAGTAATCAAACGTCTGTCACTGAGGCAATGACACACACCCGAGAGAGACAGGAAGGCATAGTTGTCAAAGGGTATCACCTGGAAGTGTGTGACTTCACGACAGTGAATGTGAGTGAGCCACAGGCACATACAGAGGAGTCGAGGGTGTAATGAGAAAAACACATCAGAAAAGTCTCAAGGGCGACAAAATGTTGCCAGAATACAAAGGAGGGATAAATGCAGGGCTAACAAAGAAGAAACAAATTATACTGCCATTTCTTTTATACAGACTCAGACATGGAGTAATGGTTTGGCTGGCACAATGTCACACATTATCACCCACAGGAGAACGGTGTCCCCACTGCTCTGACCAAGGACTCAGAATAATGATTTTTAAACTTCCTTGTTGACCTCAACATCCCACTGCCAACATGTCCATTATTTTAAGTTCCAATGCCACAATTATTCACGTTAATGAATGAAAGACACTACCAGCTCTGTATGTTCAAATGCATAAAGATCAGATCAGAAAGCTCAGGCAGGTAATCTTAAAGTCCTGAAAGTTGAAGTATGCATTGTTCGTGCGTGCGTGTGCGCATGTCTTTGTACATGTTTTAGAGAGAGGGGGGTTAATAGTGTGTGTTCTGCCCGGAAACGATGATCGGATTGTGATCCGTGGCTAATTACACATGCGTATAGAGCCGTTTTTCCTCCTTCTCCGCGTCGCCAAGGAAGGACGCACAGAGATCAGTGGGAGCCGTTTTAAATATGCATATAGCTGTAAAACCGATGCTATATGAACTGAGTATTATATGTAGGGTCTCTGCTACCGCTGCAGAGCTTGATTTGAAATCCCCGAGGCTTCCCCGCAGCGCAAAATCAGGCTGCAATCATGCCGTGGAAAACAGAGAAAAGAAGTCTTTCGCGGTCCCACGCAACAGTTAAGACAACCGACCAGAGGCGAGTCTTTGCAGTAGGCCTGCGAGACATGCGATGATAGCCTGCGCACGTCTGACAGCCACGGAGTTCTTCGCTCTTTACGAAGTGGACAAACACATTGAGGGGATGGAAGAACGGTCTGAACAAAAACAATGTGGCAAATGTCAGCAAATGTAATCTGCTTCCAGCCACATAATACTTACAGGCATATGTCATGGAGAAGCTATTCCCCATCTTGACCATATCCACCTGCGGCACCAGTTTGGGGATGTCCTGGTGGTGAGACAGGGCGAAACGAAACACCTCATATTCGTGCGATTCGGTTGGGAACAATCCTCCTGTTGAGCGGCAAAGAATCAGGAGTTAATATTGGACACATTGGACAAGCGAGGTGGAAAAAAGACGCACATAGAAAAGAGACACGAAGCAAAGTTAAAACAGAGGTTTTAACGCTGAGACAAAAGGTCTGACGCGTGTGCGCCATTCTCACCTATATTGATGTTACTTGGAAAACTTGAGCTTGAACCCAAGCACATCCCCAGTAAACTGGTGTAGAGGATGGTGAAGCTTCGCTGCATATTTCCTTTTGCATTGGCGAAGGGAAAAAGAGCCGAAATCCAAACATAGGTTTGTCCGTGTGTGAAGTTAAATCCCCCGCTTCTCCTCCGCTCCCTGCCGCCTCCTGTTAGAGCAGCATTTACACCAACATCGAGACAACAGCGAGACAGTTATTGCAATGGCGAGAGGAGGCACCTTCCTCTCTCCTCTTTTCCCTCTCTCTGCTGATGCTCTGGTGTCCTTGGCTGCTGTTGTATGAGACACGGAGAATGACTTCAGCATTAGCCGCACTGCAAAAAATATGCCCGTCTTGAGAAGCTGTTGAGTCTCGATGTCGATTTATTTATTTTTCCCCTTAAAGCAGCTGATTTTTTTTATCCACAATACAAGGAGATGATTTCTCTTGTTTCTTGTTTGCAGGGAAAACTCCGATTCTTTCAAGAAATGCCTACAAATGAATTGTCACTGCAACAAGGTATGATAGAACAGATCGCTCACCTCAGAGGAAATAACACATCGGCAAATGACAAATATAAAAAAAAAAAAAAAAAAAAAAAAAAAAAGATGTGCTTTGCATAGAAAACAAGTGGTATTTTCTCAACTCACGGAATGATGTCTTCACCTCAACATAACAAAGAGAACAATTCACACTCAATAAGCTACTTGAGTAAATGGCTTGCGGGGTGAATATTTTTTGCAGTGTGCAGCCTAGTGAGCACCCACAGGTCCCTCAGGAGACGCACGGGATGTCATAGATGTCCATTCACTTCCCTGCACTGCAAAAAGTATCCTCGTTACTATCCACACCATGCATACAACATGCTTTTATTTTGGAGTAAACACTGATTGCATATTTCAAAACGACAGAATAGAGAGAAACGGGTCCCAAATCTTGTATATTCACCCAGATGTGATTCAATTATATGTACACAATTCAAACACGTTTAAAACCCACAGAGGAAGCTCTTTGTTAAGTGTAAAAAGGTCTTCTAATGGGATATGTTTAAAGTGCATCTTTATTTGATGTAGTTCCTCAAACAATGGAAATTTAAACAACTGACCAAACTCCATCTGGCGATGAAGATCTCTAAAGCCCCAGCACAGCTACTAAGTGGACCTTCTGGTGAAGCTGTTTTGTCATGGTTTCCAAAATCAAGAGAGAACTCTGAACCTCAATTTCATCTCCCATTGCAATTCACTACAAATGGTTTTCTGATTTAAATGTCCATGTCAAAAGGATGGCCTTAATGTGTTTTTTCTAGCAGGAAACGTGACTCTATCCAAATGGGCTTAAAGCTGTGGTGGCATCAAGAAGACTTGTAGGAACATATTACCAGTTCTACCAGAACCATATCTCATTGATTGACAGGTTAGTTTGCACCATTATAACTCTTGCAAAGCAGATGCAGTCAGTGGTAGACTAAATTTAATTTTCCTGTTTTTAAAATCTCCTCTTGGTTCCAAGTCCTACAGTTTTAACATAGTTGAGAAAACAGTTAGAGGTCTGAAGTCAGAATGGCTCATTCTTGTCTTTGCTTGGTCGGCCATACAGGATTAGAAAACAGAAACAATACATGAATGAAAATATCCGCACCAGGGATTATTGCTCTTTGTTTGCCACTTGGGAAACGTGTTTTTGATGCCACTGGGAGCAGCATGTCCGTTTGAAATGCAAGTAACATTTTCAGAGTTTTAGAAGTGTCAGACTGGGAAAGTACACACTGGAAAATGGGCTTAACATTGCCAGGATTTATGCTTTAAACTGGTTAGGTTTAAAATAAAATTTTTGAATTCTGAATGTGAAAGAGGGCTTTTGCTTTGCGCGCTCCCCCTCCTTCTCACACAGTGCACAACTGGCGCGTTGCTGATAAGCAGGGTTATGATTTAAACCATGTATTTACAGAGAGCTACAGCCAATTATTCCTGAAGAAAAGGTGCATGCCCCCATGCTTTTGTGCACAGGGCAAAATTAACCAACACTTGCGATATTCACGAGATTGATTGCAAACCACACTACGGTGCAACGCCCCGGTGCTTGTTTAGAAAATGAAGTGGTAAATCCTGCCTTTGACACAATTAGGATTAGGGATGAGCTCACTTATCGGACTAAGGCAGGGTACTTCATTTTTTAGTTAAAATCACTTTCCCCACTTATTGTTTCTTCCATACAATGAAATTTAGAAGATTAGAAGCTTATGCTGAATTAGATTTCCAGTGTTTCCAATTAGGCAGAAACATTTCTGATGAAAACTATGACTCTGGCCACAGCGCTTTACACACTCAAGCAATAGGAACGCAGGAAGTAAAAGGTTATCTAATTTATGAATGATGGATGTCTCATAAATACAGGGGGAACGGTCAATTTTCCTCGCCTTTGTTCAAAATGATGAGGGTTTAGCTCAAACATAAATGGCTGGGCAGGCTTTCATTACAAAAGTTCACTTTTTTCTCACATCTTTTGGCATTTTATTCTCTGTGTGCAAAAAGACATTGGATTAATGCACATTTCCCCCGTCCTGTTTCAGTGTTTATGTCAGTGTTTAGGTGTGCATTGTGTTGTGTGTTTGCCCGCAGTGCCACATGTGCCATGCAGTCCTTTTTAAACTCCTGATACAGGCAAACATATCTTAGAAAAGCGTTAGTAAAGATGGCTAAAATATTCTATGGTGCTAAGTAGAACTTATTGTAAAAATGTCATCACCATCAGACAGATATTTAACAGAAAGATGTGCCCATGTTCCTAAAGATGTCTTCATCATAGATCATAATGTGTCTGTCAGGGAGTTTTTAATAGAAGTCAATATGAAGAGCATAATGAGGCTAATCCGTCAAAATCTGCTGGTTCCACTCCAGTTTGACTGAAGAGGGGGGAAAAAAGAAAAGGAGAAAAAAGAAAAACTCCCCAGCGTGTTATTCCTGTAATTGAGCCACTGCACTTGTGCTGTCAAGTACTTGTGTACGTCATGCTGCTGGAGGCAAAACTAGAAAAAGTATGTTGCTGCAGAGGTGACAAAGGAACAATATATGTCAAACAGGCCGAGGAGTGGATGTAGAATAGCAAAATAATGTCAAGCTGCCATAGATAGCTCCTGGGACCGCAGACACCATTGACAATAGGAACATGCTAGCAGAGATGGTGTTGAAAATGGCTGACAAAATTTCATGTTAAAACAATTTATCCAAATGTGGTAGGACACATTAACTACTCCACTACTACTCCTAAGACCTCACTGATTTCATCATCCACAAGCGGCAGTTATTTACCACAACCAAGTTGTGATTAGCCAGCTCGACGTCACATCCACTCAGTCTCTTACCTGCAGCCATTGTCGTCTCATCTGCTCGCCTGCTCTGCCGGTAGCTTTCCACACTCAGCCACGCCCACCAGTCCACTCACCTGATCACACACCTGAAGCTCATTGCAATCAGTCCAAGCACCAAACAGGAAGCAAAGTAAGCAACTGGCTAGCTGTGACCACAGTCAAAGTTTAGCTCACTAAAGAGCTAAAAGGTCACTAAATACTGGACTTATATTTGTCAGGTGGACACAGACATGACTCCAAGTGAATGCTGCTTTGTGTCTGCTTGATGTGGAAGCTGCCAATTCTTTGCTAACACGTTAGCCACAGTAACCTTTCATTAGCAAGGAGCATGGCGGTGTATTCACCCGCCTCCTAGTGGCCAATCGAAGCCACAAAAGTGGGGTGAGTCATTCTGGAGAAAGATTGTTGATAATGCCTTCACTCCTTCCTCACATTGTGATTAGCATGCCAGATTTACCGTCTCCCGTCCCCCTTGTCCTGTGTATGAACGCCACCCGTTGCTGATTGGAATACTGTAGTGTCGTGTGGCTCAAGTTGTTTTTATTTTTAAGCGCACACACGGAACAGCTTGTGAGGAGGCATTTAGCAAATATCAACAATCTGTCTCCAGTATGACCCCCCCCCCCCCCCCCCCCATTCATTTTATAGGCTATAACAAAGAAAATCAGTGTAATTTCAGTTGTTCATATTCTTCAGGCAAATCAGCCAATCAATAAATGTATTATGTATTTCTTATTTTTCTTGGCTTCAAAGGAAAAAAGGCCCGACTCCAAAAGTCCAAAATTAAATTAGGTTTTAGATTATCCTTTTAAAGGATGTGACCTCTGTGTCTTCAGTAGTTACAACCACCAACAGTACGAACCACTAACCCAAACCCTGCTTAGCTGACACATTGTGAGTACTTTATCTGAAGTAAGAATGGCTTACAATATGTAGCTTACTGTACATGTTTCAGCTGACATATTCATCTTTGTAAGCACAACAAAACAGAACTGAGTTTGTTATTCTGGTGGGCTTGTCTGATCTCTAAGTAAAGAAAGCAAAAAGAATGAAATTTAAAGCGAGCACCTCCCAGATTTTTATTAGAAATTTCACCAATCCTGTGAGATTTTCCAGTCCATTTGCCTTTAAGCTGTACCAAAAAAGGCAGAATAGGTCAATTGAGCATGCTATTGTTTCCTTTCCTTTATTAACAAAGGAAAAGAGGCACAGCAAAACACAATTCATAAAGCGATAGTGAGAATTGTCCTCCCATCTCTCTCAGTGTGATCTCTCAGTTGTGGAACAGTGATCAGTCTTCATGTCATATGGAAGTCAGTAATGGATTCTGATGCTTTTGGCTTGTTACTCGCTTTATCTCCACACTTGATTACAGCACTTGTTGAGTGACTGACAGACAATGTGGAAGTACACAAGCCTTGGACAAATGCCTGGCATTAGCCCAGAATCGATAGGAAGCAGACCAGCCTGGACTCAGTGCATGCTTGATTTCTGCTCTGCACCTTAATTGGGATGAGTTATTGACATGTGGCTTAATTAGATGCCCCCATAATTGATTTAGCAGGTCTGCTCAGAGAGGCAGCGTGTCTTCTGGAAACAGGAAAGGATCAGGACTTTTGAAAATACTGTCAGTCTTACAAATGTGAGAGTTCACATGCCATGTGTTTTAGTCCTTGAAGGATACATTTGTTTTCACAAGCGCTTTGGAACATATCATAATGTTTTACATGACAGTTGTGTGAATTTACATGGTCACCATGTTGTTAATCATTTCACTCATTGAATGTCAAATTTCCACATGTGACATACATATATATTATTCTTTTACTGAAGAATAAGGGTGGTGATTATCCGTTTTCTTACTTTTAACAAATTCCACAGAAGGACCAAAACCATCAATGTCTCGGACCATTCCTCCGGGCTTTCTGACATACTTTCATTCAAAGAAAGTCCCCTGAAACAGCAGGGGATTCTTGAAAGGGTATATGCAGTTAATGAGAGTGACTAGTGCGTTTGATAGGGTCTGTTTTCAGCCACAGATTAGTGAGTTTTTCCAGCAGCAGGATTGCTGATTGATCAAATTGATGCCTAAAATGCATTTCTACACAACCATAACATAACTTTAGAAAAATAAAAGCAAACATTATGTTTACTATGGTTTATGAGTTATCTCCAACTTGATTTACATCCTCAAAAGAAAAAGGAAAAAGAACTGGAGAGACTGATTGCCTTTCCTTCTTGTTTGATACACCATCATGGATTGAGTGGAAATCAATCAATGCCTGCAGGTGGAGGAAAACATTCCAAAATGCACAGCAGCAGAGCTGTATTAGTCAGTGAACTGCACTATTAAAACACAGTGGCATCGTCCTTTAAGGCGCTCTACCTGAGGGCAGTTTTCACTAACCAAATTATGGAACGGCATTGCAGATGGTCACACTTAATATTTGAATCAATCAGCCTCATATACCCACAGAGGCTGTTTATGCACAGAGAGCACAATCAGTCAGATAATGGCAATGATCAAACAGGCATACGGCACAAAGAGGAAAACATTAAGTGGTGTGGGAAATAAACACACTCTCTTCGTGTCTATCCCTTTATTGTTATTCGGCTGTTCTTTGACTCTCTCTTTCTCTGGCTCTGTCTCTAGCTCCCTCGCTCTCATGTGCTACCTGCATAATTGCCTTTCCCCTCCACTGGCCGCGGGGGAAGTGGAGCTCTCCCAACGTTACCGTGGTAATACTGATTGATGGAGTCGATACTTGTGCGGTTCCAGAACATCGAGCATCGCCACACACAGACATGACAAATTTCAGGGAACAAATTATAATGGCCTGATTAATCCCCTTTGGGGAAATGGAAATATTGTGAATACCTATAAACTCATAGAGGACATAGAGCTGCACAGTAGGACAAGGCTCAGGGGACTTTTGCGTCCATTGTTTCGCTGCACAGAGACAAGCAAAGGATGCTGAAGAGGAAATTCATGATCTAGCTGGGGCTGCCTAACAATGCATGACAGGGAAGGAACTGATAAATCAGCTAAATTTCAAATGCAGATCTTTTGTGACATGATTGAGAATTCATCAGTATCCAAATCCTTAGAAATAACTACATATTCTCTGCCTGATTAGGAGGAACTCACCATGGTGGAATAGGCATGTGGTTGCCAGTAATTCAGTGTAAAGACGGAGATTATGTTAAAAGTATCTGTAACCTGTAATCTGTCGCTTTACAGCCTGATGATTTACTGTCATTATGGTTCACTGACATGGTGTTTATCATTGACTGTGCATTCAGAGAGCATGGATGAATGCATCAAGCTTTGAAAACCACTATACTTGGTGTCTTCTTCTGGGAAGCATGTGCAACACTTTGAAACAATATTGTAAGAAAACAAATCAATTATCTATAATCTAAATTTAGATAAGCAATAACTTTGTATCTACACATCATTGTCAAGCTGTTGTAGGCACATGTTAAATTAACATTCAGTCAATTGCATCAAATAATGACAGAAAAAGTCAGAGAGGCAGTAATGTTGTGTTAAAACACCTGTAAGGAGGAAGGGACCTGTAACTGAGCCTATGCATAATTAATAATTAAAGCATTGCAGTGATGAAACATTTATTTTACATTAACAGTGGGGGTAAAATATTCATGTAAAATTTACAAAACCAGGATGTAAAAATATTCCTGTAGTTCAAATGAAGTGAAATAAAAGTGCCAAAGCACTTTCACTAACATGCTACCAAACAGAAAAATATACACTTCCACAGAAAAACTGCACACTTCAAAGTGAGACATTATTAATACAGTAGTGTGTCTATATGTAGTTTTCAAGTCTAATATCTTCAACTGTATATATTTGTATAATATATAATCATATTGCATGAGCTTATTTGATTTTATGTCTTATATATGCTGTAAAATCTTTTTACTGCAAAGAAACTAAATAATTAGAGCTGTAAAAATAGCACATATTCCTGGAAAAAAGTAAAATACAAGTACATCAAAATGAGCACTTGAATAAATCTTTCACTTTTAACATTCTATCTCTGAGTACAAGTTTAAATTTTAGTTCCTTCTTTTTCTTGATCACCCCAACGTCTTACATACAGAGGCCTCAAAATTAAGACAGAGAAATAACACTAAGAAAGCTGCTTTAAGGAAAAAAGCATTTCCACAGCAAATATTCGGACTTGTCATAGTATGAAAAGCACAGGTAACAAAGGCTCTGCTCTATTCAAGTGTTCCAGTAAACCATGACAGAGCAGCAGTGAGCCGCCCTGAAACTGAGGCAGCTAACTAATATCTTTATTTACACCTGTGCCTTCCCTACTGGGACATGTTCAAAACTCTCCTGTGAAAAACACCAAATAGTAACTTCACTGAGCCTGCATGTCACAAACACATTGCCTATTATTGTGCTGAGAGACCTGGTGTGCTGACACCTACATCAGACTGTGTATGACAACGACTGCAAGTCCTGTGTGCAGCCGTTTTGAGCATCTGAATATATGATGGTCAAATTAATTATGACACGTTGTTTTAATTAGAATAAACAAATGAGACTGCTTGTTGTTTCTTAATTGCTTTACTGAAGAGGATAAACACGTCTTGTTATTTACATAAAACCTTTTAGTCCCTCCGCCATCTGCTATCGCAAGGAACATGCAATAAACAATTGGGGAAAATCATGTTGTAGGCTTAAGTACAGTTTAGATTTGTTTTTTACATGTTAACGGCAGGGATGCATTCAGGTGAATGAGCTTCATCAGTAAAGTGGAGCGGTATAAATTGATATGTTACCTAGCTGTCTCACTATCGACTCATTCTGAATATCAAGTCTGCCGTATCTGTATGAATGTTCTGCCTCTGCTAACAAGCATTTAGGATCAATCAAAACAAATTAACGTTCTGTGCGCCTAACAGGGTCAGCCCAAATGAGATCAGACACGCTTACAGGGACGGCCAAACGAAAATAAATGATTAACGGGACCTCGAGCTGTCACTCTTACTGGCCAGTGTTTGCAAGTGAACTGCTTTCATTAGAACTGTTTGAGTCTGAAAGTGGAGGTGGCTGCACTGTGATAATAGTTGTCTTGGCCATTTAGCCAGAGGCAGAAAAAAATACGGAATTTTGAAAATGTTGACATTACTATTTCAGACAGAGCACTCTAATTATTACACACAGCTTGTGTCCGTGGTGTGAGAGTGAAGAAGGAGAAGCGTGCACTCATGCCCTTCAATTCTTCATTAAAGAAATATAAGAAAAATTTGGATGCAAAGTAATTAATTTTCTAATCATGAAATCCCTCTGAAACCTTTGAGGCTGGTTTGAAAAACCACTCTCTGCCTTTTTATTCCTCTCTCTATTATACACACACACACACACACACACACACACACACGCACAGACACACACACAGGGTCCAATATCATGGCTCATGTGTTGCAGTATAGGTTGGAGGCGATGGAGCTGACAGCTCCTTCCATGAAAGCAACCATGCATCACATACATTTGCCCAGGGAAATCAGCACTGGTCCAATCAATTTGAATGTTTGTGCGTGTGTGTTTGTCAGCAGCGCAAAGCTTTAATGCTACAGCGGCACAGGGTGCTATGAGCTCATTAAATCAGCACATCTCATGATCTCAAACGTTGCCTGAGAGGTGCAAAGGTCAGTGAGAAGTCTCGGAGGAGAGACAAAAGAAGAGTGAGCTCTCTCAATAAAAACAGCAGAACTTGAGACATTTCAGCAGGTAGGGAATCTAAACTCTCTCGCACACTCAGCGCTCGAGCTCATTCACAACAAAAATTTCTAGCAAGCAGAGAAAACACTTCATCATTCCCTGAAACATGACCCAGTGAAACCATATGGAAAAATCACACTTGCTGGTCGCCTGTTAAACACTGGAGCTTCTCTTCCGCAGCGCAAAACCTCTCTGCTTTGATCACATGGCAGAACTGTTTACAGCAACACTCAAACAGCATTCCCCCCTCCAGGTGTCCTGTGGTTTGGTTGGAGTTATGATTCAGTCGTGAGCCTGATAGATAGCGGTCCGCTGTTGGGCTGCTTGAGCTGTGCAGAGCAACTGTGAGTAATACAGGTGAATACTGCTACTGGGTCAGCAAACAGGGTCTCACACACACATGAAACAAACACGCTGGGATGTCCACTTTCTTGTCACAACTAAGGAATACATGTTACTGTAGCGTGTTGTTACAGTTTAATTGCATTTCCTTTATTTTCTGTCTATCTTTAACTAAAGCCCAACACACTGCAATTGCAAGAAAATACATGAAAATAGACCAAAACAAAAAATAAAGAAAACATCTTCTCCAAAGTTCCGCTACTTGTACTTTGTTACCTTTCAACAAAGCCAGACTAGCTGTTTCCCCCGCTTCCCAGTCTTTATGCTATGCTAAGATAACCGCCTGCTGGCTCCAGCTTCATATTTAAAATTATAATCCTTAAGACCCGTAGCTACTGTTGCCAAGTGTGGTTTAATACTACAGTAAACACACCATGAGCAGTTGCTTCATCAGAAACACAATGGAGGAGCCACGAGTATGTCTATTTACAGTGCAGCTGAACAAACTGATATCTGTTTGATAAAGAAGCTAAAAACATGGCTGCTCCTTCTTGTTCTACTGTTCCATTGCAACAGATTAAAAATGATCCACTGATGGGAAAAAAATGCTGTATCCTGTGTTGACGCGATGTCTTGATATAGAGTTTCCTGCAACTGCTTCACAATAAATGCATCTGAATGCTTTCCATGTGAAGCAGCAGCAGAATGCTCACTTTGCATTTGCAGTAATTTATGCTGCATGCTTTCCTGTGAATCCCTCGTGAGTGTGAAGGCAATCTGAATCCAGCGCAGGAGCAGCGGACTCCACCACACAACCATATGGAGAGGCCATTGTTGAATGTAAATGCATTAAATGCCAATTCCTGATGCAGATGGTAAATAGTATCAAAGCTGGGGTCTGAGTTCATGAAAATCTTCGGCATTAAAGCTTAGATGGACAGATATTAGAGTGGTATTGATCTTTTTGTCTAATTCTTAACAAGAAAATGAATAAGCCCTAAAGATACTCTGTTAAAACAACACTTAATCTGCCAAATTTTTGATACCTAAATAATCATGGATTTACGGAGGTATCACTTTGCAATTCAGTCGTTACTGTTGTGATGTGGGAAAAAAATCAAGTAACCGAGCCTGAATATCTGTGGCTACTCACACCATGCTTTAAACTGCAGTAGAGACAATTGAGCTCTTCCGTGAGCTGATGACTCCAGAATATTGACTGATATACTGTGAAATGCTGAGGGGCCAGCTGTGGGACTTGTTTGGAACAAACAACGGACAAAATGTAGCTCAATCCTCATAAAGTCACAAGAAAAGGATCTGTGAAGGTTTGAGAAGGTCACAGCACATTCTGGCTGCTGAGAAATCAATTTCCTTTTGAGCTAAAACGTCCCTTGTGTTTTATTGACCCATTTCTTTTGAGTCGCCAACCCCATCCTCTGGTCACCCGAAGTGTCGTAGTGCCAAAAATGGAGTGCGGCAATGGACCGCTGTTTGAGGTGGAGCAGTGTGTAGCCTATACGTCTGTCCCTGTTCATGTATGTGAAGGAATTGCTTTCCCTTCTTTTGCTATTACAGTCAATGTACAATTTGCGTGTGTGCACATTCACAGAATGAGCTGCGTGCATGAATGTTCACCATGGGGATTTTTTTCTTTTGCATGCGGATGTCCGTGTGTGTGTGTGTGTGTGTGTGTGTGTGTGTGTGTGTGTGCGCGCATGTGAGAGAGAGAGAGAGAGTGTGTGTCTCAGAGTGCTGAATTTGTGCTTTGCTTTGAAGGACAGGGAAGGAGGGATGGGAAGCCAATCTGTTCCTCTGCAGATTAACTCTCTCATTCCAAGCCCTTCTCTTCTCCAAAACACCCAATATCTCCAGCGTCTGTCTTTCTCCTCCCTCATCACCCCCTCCAATTTCTCCCTTATTGCTTAGGCATACTTTCTGTCTCTCTGTCAATCAGGCTACCTGCATGGGCTCCTGTGTGTTTGTGTGGGAGAGCGAAGAATCTGTAGCTGTGGAGGCGGTGTAGAGATCCACCCCCATTTTAAGTGTGTATCCCTGGCTTCAAAAGCTCCTCTCTTCAGAAAGGGGCAGCATAAGAGAGACAGCGAGGGGACAGACCGAAACAGAGGCCCCAGGCTGAGAGAAGATGGAGCCCTCCACTGTGTTTGTTCCTCCGCAAGAAAAGGCGACCACTTTTCACTTCAATCACTGAGTGGAAGTGAATGGGAGAGGAGAACATTGTTTCCTGTCCAATCAGCTGGGCATCCAGCCGCTTCCTGTCTATTCTATGAGCGTGCAGCAAGGGGCTAAGAGAGAGTGTTTACAGGGAGGCAGAGACAGAGGGAGAATAAGGGCATGTGAAGGAATGAACAACACACCTTCATGACCCCTGGGGACTCATCGCGTGCCCCCCTAACCCGGGTAGAACAAGGAGAGAGGAAGGGAAAAATGATTAAAGAAAGAAAGAGAAGGGTGAAATATGAATAGAGCATCCTTGGGTGAAAGTGGTGGTGGATGAAGAGAAAGAAAACCCTGTGGGGCTCTGCTATCTCTCCCACACATTTCTCTGTTTTAAATTCTGTAATTGAATTCTGTGCTCAAAAGGGAAAGTGATAGAAAGACAGAGGGGGCTTGGACAGGTTGGGGAAGAGGTGTTGTAGATTGTGTAATATGCAGTGGGTGATGTGGGGCTGGACGAGTTGAGTTGAGAGGAGGTGTAGGGAAACAGCGAGGGTGCTAGCACTCTGTGTGCTTTCATTAGCACTCTAAATGCTAATGAATAAGTTCATAGCTTTGAAGATGCAGCTATGTTAAATATGCATGGGTTATCCAACACTGCATAGAGTGGGGAAAAAAGGGTGAAAGAGGAAGGGAGAGGAGCGATAGAGATGGAAGGGTGGCAAGGGAGGTGGAGGAAAGAAAAGAAGGAAAAGGAGAGAAGAGATCAGGAAATCCTGTCTCCTCTGCTGTCCTCTCCCTGCCCCTTTTCTCTCCTCTCCTCCTCTTTCCATTGCTTTCATCCCCTTTCCACTCCTCTCATCCCATCTCCACTCCTCTCCTTCCACTTCCTCTCTTCTCTTTCCCCATCCTCTCCTCCCCGCTAATGGATCATAATATCTTTGTCAAGGGCCATATGAAAACCCAAAACATCCTCGTCGAAGTACTTTAAGAAAACTGATGAAATGAGAATCACCGCCTTAATTGTTGCAAATAAGAGTTAGCGTGACTTTTCATTGCGCTCTCGTCGGCTCTCCTCCCCTCAGGGACAGATGCAGAGTCAGTCATTAGTGTTAAGTCAAAAGACATTAAGCCAAGCTGCTTGTGGTGCAGTAATGACCCAGCAGTTTGAAGCGATGACAACAGCAACAAGGGACAAATCTCAGTGGAGAGTGGCTTCATTTTCTTTCTCCTTGCAGGAAGGAAAAGCGTAGTGTTTGGTTTGGGGAAGCACTATACAAATACAGTACGTCACACACTCTCGAGTACAGACACACTCGGATAAGGTCTGAAAAACAATAGACTATACGTACCATTAACATGCATGTCTGAGGCCTCTAATTTTGTGTTTCACTCTGATGTTTGAACCCTGCAACGCAAACTGAATAAATACATGTATAATGCAAGTTAATTGACCGTTATAGTGTGCTGGTCATTAACAGGTTAATGGCTTTCCATTAATAGCTCTGCAAAGGTGATTGGAAGATGGAGGGGCTTCTTCAATTTGATTTCCAATTAATATGTATGAGTAGACCTGTATGAGAGAGATGATGTGAAGACACATTAGCGGAGGTGACAAAGCTATCTGATGACTTGGCTTAAAGAGGAAGTGACCACACTATTAATGGTCTCACCATTGAAACAGCAGAGCATGGACAAAGGCAAGTTTATCTGAATAGCACCTGTCAAAGACAAGAGAATTCAAAGTGCTTTACATAAGACATTAAGACATAAAAGAAACATAAGGCAATATACAAATACATACACAAATAGGATCTGAAAATTAGTAAAATGACCTAATGGTAGCAGAAGATCAGAAATGTATTTTAGCCATAAACCATTAAGTGCTTCATAAACCAACAGTAGTATTTCATAGTCAGTCCTTTGACAAACAGGGAGGTAGTAAAGATTTGAGAGCTGGATGGATGGGATCCACATTTCTGATCTTAGTGAGTCTTCCTGGTCTGGCAGCAGAGTTTTGAATCAGCTGCAGCTATCTGATCGGCTTTTTTATAAAGACCTGTTAAGACAAGGCTACAGCAGTCGAGCCTACTGAAGATAAATGGATGGACAAGTTTATCTAAATCCTACTGAGACAAGTCCTTAAATTCTAATATTCTTAAGGTGACACTGGGAGGACTTTGTAATTGTCTTTATATGGGTATTGTAATTTAGGTGTCAGTCCATGACTGTTAGTTTGGGGTCTTTAATATTAGTAACAAACTAACTCAAACTAACGTTTGTTATTCTTTGTGTAACTGGAGAAAACGCTGCGACACCCAGTACACCATAAGGGTTCAGTGCACTTCATCAGTGCTTGCATGCAAGAAATCTGTGTCACCTGCATAATTATAGTAAAATATTTTGTTGTTTTCCATTATCTGAGCTACTGGGAGCATGTAGATGTTGAACGGAGGAGGCCCAAGAATGGAGCTTTGAGGAACTACACTATGTCATTTTTATGTGCAATAACTGATCCACACAAAGATGTCCCTGTCTTTCAAACAGAATTCAAACCAGCTCTGTCTATTCTTGTGTTTTAGGGAAGGAGGAACAGGAAGAGTAGGGCAAGAAAGGATGGAAGAGAAGGAGGGATTGTGTCTAAAAGCAGGCATGCTCATATGGTTTCAGGACATATGGTACACAAAGCTGGATAGGTGACTGCTGAAATATGCTGATGGAAAGCATGAGAGCCACAGAATCCAGGGAAGTTGGATAAAAGGTTTAAAAGTTGAGCAGAATTTGCATACGTAGGCAGTGGGAGCAAAATAAGACCCTACATTTCAGCATAAATCCCATGGAATGTGTAGTTTTGCTGAGGGAATACTTTGATGTCAAAAATGCAGCGCTTACTGTAACATACTCTATGTAAATGATAACAACACTGGAACATCTACTTTTTTAGCCATGTGTTGATATGGATGTTAATGACCAGCTATTTGTCTGCTCAGAGTTGACAGCATTAAAGCACATTACTCCTCCATCTGTACTGCGGTTCTCTGTGTTATGAATTATGCGTTTAAATGGGTCCCCTCCTTTAGAAGAGCTCTGGGCAGGGTCTGTGGAGAGGCATCTAATGGCAGCTAAATGAATTCATGCCCAGATAAGGCGTAGGCTGCAAACACAGCAAAGCAACAACAGCTGTCAGAGATAGAGAGGGAGGCAGAGAGAGAGAGGGAGAGAGAGAGAGATTGGGGGGTGGCAACAGAAGAAGAGAGAGCAAAAAGGAACCAGAGCTGGATAGAAGTACAAAGATGTAAAAACAAATGGAGTGTGTGAGCAGAAAATGAGAAAAAATCTGAGCTGTGCCATCTAGCCTCTCAACAAGTGAGGAGGTGTGTGGGAGAGAGCAGAACAGGGAGTGACATTAGTTGTGAAGAAATCTATTGATTGCCACAGCAGGCATTATTCTCTAAGTCAAGAGACTAAAGCAAATAAAGGAGGGGGATGTGATGAATGGCATTTGATGTGATTTTGAATTTCTCCTCCTGGGGGCCATTAGTTTGTATTGGTTGGTGTTCACATGTGGTGGTTAATTTTCAGTTTTACAGGAGAACATCATACATCTTTCCACATGTTCCACATGCATTTACCAGTGGCCTTTAACACCGTGGCACCAACGGCACCACAGCCATTGTCATTGTCAGTTAAGTGTAATAGAAAGAAGGACGAGAGCAACACACAAATAAAGATGAAATCCATTCATTTCTTCCTGGAAAGATGTGTACTTCGCTAAACTGCAGCTGACGTGCAGTCATGCTTTAGCCCAGGGCAAGCAGAGATACGCCGGAGGGGAGAGAAAGGGAGGTAGAACATATACCAACAAATGAGTAGGGGTGGTGGCAGCTCAGCGATGAAAGGGAGGGGAGGGAAGCATTTATGTATGATGGATGAGAGGTGGAGAGGGTTGCAGACTGTCAGATGTTCCCTTTATCTCTCTTATGCGTTTTTGATACGCAGAGTGAGGGAAGGTCGGATGGAGGAGGGCGGGAGGGATTGAGGAGCGAAGATGGAAGGCGGTGATGGAATAAGGGGAGGGGGCACAATGAGGGAAAGGAGGGGGAGATTCTATCACATGTGTTACCTGGCAGAATGTTGCCAGCACCTCTGCTCATCTTTAATGAGGCCACAAGGAACATTATGCAGATGAGTCTTAATGGATCGTTGACTAGCCCCAAAGCAGGGTCACCGACTATAACGTCTCCCTCTTCCTCCTCTTCGTCTCCCCGTCTACCCGCCCTCTTTCTCTGTCCTCGTCATTGTCCAATTTGTCTGTGTCCTTTTCTCCCCCTTCTTCCTTTTAATTTTATCCATAATGCCTTTGCTTGCTTCCTAATATCCTCTAAACTCATCCGTGTGTTTGCGTCACAGGCCCATCCTCAGCACCCCATCCTCCTTTTCAGAAAGCGAGGCTGTGTCATCGATCTCCACTTCAGACAATGTGGCTGATCAGAAGATGAATAGGGCCCTCATGATGTAAAGATGTAATTCATTGCAGAAAGTGTGCTTTAAACTAGCATCTAGCATGGAGAGGATGGGAGAGACAAGGGAAACACAAGCAATGAAAAGAAGGAAACGAAGAAGGGGAGTTGTGGAGAGGATTCGGCATCTCTCAGATGGAATTTCGAGGGCCATTCCTGAACGATGGCTCATCAAGCTTCATTCTGCGCGTCATATCTAATTGCTTTTAGATCTGTTCCTATGGAAACTGCAGTTCTCTTCTAAGCTGCTGAGGGGGGATGTTTCATCACCTTTTCTCTTGGGGGTTGGTGCCACTGCTACATGCATGGTGTGGATAAACACTACACGACAGAGGGATAAGCTCATTGGGCCTCACAGGACAGGCATCACATACCAGGAGATGATATGAGAACAGAGAGCGGGATAAAGGCATCATGTGGAAATATTTTGTTGTCACATGAGACAACATCAAATTTAAAAAACACTAGCACAAACATACTGCAAGCATATATATGATATGAGCACACACAAGAAACAATTGCAAGCCCTACTGATTGACTGAAATAATCATCTGCTGGCACACAGCACAATAACATATATTGGTTATATCTTTAAGCCACAAAGTAACATTGCCGCTGCAATAAAACTGCTTGCCTCATTGCATGTTATGTGATAATAGTCATGAGGTGCTATTTTAGTGCATTTGTTGGGGCAGATGATGTAGATTGTTGTCACCTCTCTAAGCCCATTCTTTTATGTGTTTCTTTCATTCTCTTACCACAAGCATTTGTGGTTATGCAGCCACCCCCTGAAGTGATGGATGACTGTTTACTGGTAATTTGGACATGATTGATGAAAAAAAAAAAAACATGCTTCCTTTTAGGGGAAGAAAACATAAAGAAGCATTTATGCTCCACATTTTGCTTTACTTCACAATGCCTCAGAGTTTTGTTTCTTGCTTTGCTGCAAGAATGTCAAATACTTCTTCTGCTTATTTCCATAAGCTGTATACAGAACGCTCTTACCCTCGTTCGTCTTCAGAAGTGACAAATTCATAGTGAGTAATGCGGTTTAATTGCGATATTCCCCCCGAAGCCCTGAAGCTTTTTTTCATTTTATTTTTCAAATGTATATGCCTAGTGGGGTGTAAAACTTCAGGGTGGTAGGCAAATTGCAGTAATATACAGCATTGGAGAGTCATTACCAAATGTATTCGGTTCATTTTCGATACAATAGCACAATATTTTGTTAAAGGTATGTAATGGGCATAGCTTTTCTGTTTGTCTCACTCTCTAAGATTTCCAACAAGGGCTTATGGCCATCTAATAGGTTATGGTCGAAAGAGAGGTGAAGAAGATCCTGCATGGGTTTTTCGAGTAAACAGTGATTGTATCTGTATCCTGCTTCTGCAGCTCCACTGGCTTAAGATTCCCACCCTATGAATTATGCATGACTCTCTAAATCATTTGTTGGTTAACAGAGAGTAATGAGGCTGATACTTAGCTGTATTATGAATTTCTTAATGGGAATCATGTCACTGTTTTTTTGCTGCCTTAGTACTTTGAGTTGTGTCAACCACCAAGTGCCAGTCAAATGCAAGAACTTTCAGTAATAGCAGTGCCTGAAGGCAAATCAGTTGACTGTTCCGTCCTCGTGCAGATAAGCCACCCGAATCTGAACAGTGCATGTTGTTACTTGAAAAAGAAAAGCCATAGGGGCTTCCTCTCTCCCCCATAGTGTTACCTTCCTCTACTGACAGCCCTATGTGCATGCCTTCAAGGCCAGCATCACAGAAGCAGAAGGTAATCTCTCATTCTTGAGCCCTCCCTCCTGTTGGCCACTCTAGACTGAGAGGGTCATTGGTCGCTGTACAACAGCACTTCATTTACAGTATTTTCATTGCCCCTTGTGCTAAACTAAGCCACTGGGACTGATTATAATGGAGGAAATATGAGGACTTTCTTGACTCATCTCCCCATAGTCGACTGATCGCCTGCCTCCTGGTATTCTGTTTTCAGGAATTCCTAGTTTCCACGCTGACGCAATGTTTCTCTGGAAGAAAAGATGATGATTAAGTTATTAATTAACTTGAATAAGAGCACAGCAGCATTATTCTACTCATTTTCTTGCATCCAAGAAAACAGAAGATGGGGATACTTCGGTTTGACCCACAGGACGGATGCCTTTCACAAAGATTCCACCACTGGCTGACTGCTTTACAGAGATACACTTGAAAAAAAACTTTCATTATGTATCAGTGGAACGCAGGCACAGCAGGTTTCTTCATCTTGAGGAGTGAAGCAATTTTCTATCTGGCTACTCCCTGGTGATTTCACCAAAGTGCATGGACACAGTGCTCAAGCCAAACCAAGTAAGGTAATACCTGTCTACCTCCACCTAGGTGCCCTCTTTATCATGGCTTGGTTAAAAGAACGAGCCAAGTTCAATAAACTTACAGGCTGAGGATTTGGGTACAACTCAGTAACTTCTCTGACTGTCATTCGCCCTTGCAAACTGATGTTGGAAGCTCATCCTGTGGTGCTGCTTGATATTTTGTAGATTAGCAACACTGGCTACTTGGGGGAATCGGCAATCTTGGTGGCAGCAAAATCTCCCCGATGGAAGTGCATCTTTGCGGCCCACGTCAAAAGAACATCCCCTGACATTGTGGATTGAATTTGTACAGATAAGTGTAGCTGGATCCTTTCAGCTCAAAGCAGAATAGCCATTTTCAACTGTTGTTCCCTGTGCTACTCCAGCGCTGGGCGTAGACATTTTTCAACATTTGTCATGACCAAAAGCATTGATCTACGCCTTTTCCTCCTCTTGATCTAATCCCCAAATCCCTGGAGATAGTCTGACAGGAGAAAGTGTCATCCTGGTAACAACTAGCAGTCCTGTGTGCCATTGTTCACAGCAGCACTATAAGGTACATCGCAAAGATTCAGCAGCTTAGTGTTGTCACAGAGCAATGGTGCAGTACCCAGACTTCAAACAGTTTTTCAAGTTTTGGATCATGAAGAGTAAAGCTTTTTTTACTTGAAGAGGTACAACCTCTTCAAGGTAAATGGGTGATGCCCACAGTTTGAAGGACAAACTGGTTGGGATTCCAGAAGTGGTGCAAGGAGAGACAAGTGGTTCCAGTAGACTACTCCGTTGGTTCTGTATTCTTGTTCTTGCAGTTTTTCCTCGGGAAAGGTCAGTTGTGCACTCTGTTTATTCTGATCAATGACTGTGGTGTGGTTGTTTTCAAAAGACTGATACTGCCCTCTAAATGTGTTTCACTTGGGGAAATTAAAATGTGTGCATTCCTCAGAGGCAGTTATTTTTTATGTACTCTCATCCAGCATACAAGAATGTAGTTTTTGTTGGGGGTAAAAGAACCTCTTTTAAAGATACAGGTTTATTTACTGAACAATGTTTCCCAACACGGAGATGTTCTTTCTTTCTTTCTTTCTTTCTTTCTTTCTTTCTTTCTTTCTTTCTTTCTTTCTTTCTTTCTTTCTTTCTTTCTTTGTCTTCCTTCCTCTCTTTGCTTCCTTTCTATGTGTGTCAACCGTCGGCAGTCAGCTGTTTAGATAAGCTGATGTATAAATTCCTCCCAGCCCTCATCATGGCTGGTTGCCTTATCAAGGTCAAGAGAGTGCTTTGCAACACTTACAGCATTTTATCGGCATATTATCCGAGTGCAGAGGAAGACAAGGAAACAAGCCTGTGGGCTAGAATTCCCTGGTGAAGCTTATTAAGCCCTTTACTGTTTTTGATGACAGGCCATGAGTAAATTTAATGTTCCTTGAACTGAAGCTCCACACAGACCTGAGGATCATTAGAGTCTAATCTTTAGCCCCTAATCCCCATTCTAGAGCAGACTGGCCTTGCTAGCTAACCTTGTAGCTTTGCCTGCTCCCAAGCAAATCCTCAACCTTGACTTGGCTTCATCTGTTTTTACAAGAGCCTATCCCATGGCTTAGCCTTGGCCTGGGCTTAAAACATCAAAAGCAACATTCTTCCTTTCTCCATCTTGGAGTGAAAAAACTCTTCAAATGCATACAAACACACAACGCCAGTGTGAAACTCAAATCGTTTGACTTACCAGGTGTACTTACCCCATCCCCGTCCATGTGGTTAAGCTGAGCATGAAACAGTTAATGGCACAAAACCATGGCTGTAATTGCTGGCTTTACAGAGCCAATCAACACGGTGGTTAATGTAATGGAAATTAAAAGCAAAATTGTTTCTTTGATGTCTGTCTTCTAAGCCTGACAACAGGGAGTGAAGGTTAAAGCCCAGTGAGTGCAGTCTTTTAACAAGAGGCTCTTTAAAAATCAAGTGCAACATGGAAAATATAACACCAAACAGGACAAAAAGGATAAATGCCTCATTACTTTTTAAAAAACAGCACAACAGCATAAGAAATACAGTATTTTGTTCAGTTGGAGGTCTGAGTCTGGGGTGATTTTAAAAACATAATGCTTTTACTGTGTCACATGATTATATTATTTCTATGTTATATGCATCAATAAAATGATCATCATTATCATCATCACTGCTGTCGTCATTCTAATTAATACTCTCAGAGCTACATGCTTAATAACTACTACTTAATGACTCTACTGTATATCCCTAGCTTTCAATTAGTAGCCTGAGGCTGTGTCATCTGCATCAGCAGCAACCCTGAATCCTAGCATGGCCTAGGTGTGGTGAGTCTACAGAGGATCTGTAAAGTGTCAGGGTTAAGTCAGTCCAAATTGCTTGCCATGGGTCACTGGCCATGAGGATTGGGAGCATGACTGACAGTTACACAACACGATGACAAAAATTAAAGGAAAGACTGTGCTTAATAGATCCGGGTGAAGGGAGCTGTAAGGCTCGTTACCCACCGGAAAACAGAGATTGTTTGATGGGATGACTGTTTCAGCTTTAATGTTGACATCTGGGATTGGTGTCAGAGAAAAGGCGATGTTGTTACTGATATCAAAAAGGTTTAGCTTCTTGAAAGTGGCTTGGGGTTGTACACCTTTAACACTTTCAGCTCGTTAGACTCACCTTTAAGTTGATGGTGTCAGAATGACTAAAAAGGAGGCACACATGACTCGAGGCCAGAATGTACAGTGAAACTAAAGCTGGATGGACCATTTTCACAGCAGACATTTAGACATTTGTACTTGTCAAACACAGGTGGAGTAGCTTTTCTGCTGTGAGATGTGAGAATCTGATTCATTTGGGATTGATAAAAAACAGGCATGCACTGATGCTAGCAGAACTATCAAGGTTGAGGCCAGCAAGATTTGGAGACGGACTTTTGTAACTGCTGTATTGGCTTTGCTTTATTGTTTTATTATGACATTGGGGATGGACTCTTTAAATGTAATGTAAAAGAACATTTAAAGAGTCCTCGGTTTAAATGTTGGTCTGCCTTCACACTTCCATTTTAGATGCAGATTCAATTTATCTGTCCTTTAACAGCTGACTTTTGGTCTTTGCCAATCTGACATGGTTTCAGTGTTTTATATGGTGAACACTCCTTTTTCATGGGCTTATATTAACTGAGATGTCAATGTGAATGTCATGTGAATGTAATTTTACAGTAAATTATTCACATTATCAAGAGTATACTTTATCTGCTTGAGATCAGGTAAAATCCCTAAACACATGCCTAACGCCTACAATCTCAGATTCCCTTTTCTTCTTCTTTAGTTATGCTATTTCTGCAGGTGCACAAACTGTACACAGTCCTCCCACCTGGGACCTGTCATATTTATCCCCCAGTAAATATACATGTCATGTATTTTCTCAATGTCATGTCAAAACAACTCTCAATTATCTTTAATTTTAATGGCAATAAAAAATGACATTTGCACAAGTGGCTTGGAAGCTTGACTCTTTACCTGTATCGTATCCTTTGGGTGAGCGCTCAGTGCTTCAGTACAATGATTCATTTTGACTTGAAATCAAATTCCGCAATCCGCTTATTCCAGCTACAGTATTTTTGCTGCGTTAATATGAGGCAATAGTGCTGAAGGTGCATGCATCAATTAACGTGGTGAGGACAGGTTCCAAGAGATGCTGGTAAGTTCACAGGTTCAGCCAAACGGCGCTTATCTCCAGCTGGCAGCTGGACGTTGCTGAAATAACTCAATTTAATACCCATGGCTGTTGCGTGATAATGGCCGCACTCCTGTCATGCTGGGACACTTCTCACCTCTTTAACCCTGCAGCTCCACTACTCGTCTGCAAGCTGCTGGCATTTAGTGGTAGGAGGTAAAATTCACATTTTCTGTCCTCACCTGCCATCATCCGGCCCCTCATCAATCTTATCAGTCATAACATTTCCAGTGCTTTCCTCTTCATTCTCATCCTGGTTTGCATTAACAGAATAAGAATGAATTATTTCCATTTGAAGGCCAAAGTTATTAGGCGGGTGTACTGCATTGTGCACTGCCGTGTCTCACTCCCACGAGTCAAAGTCATGCTGGCGCTCAAACCAAAGGAGGTCTGGAGAAGCTTTCATTAAGTGACCACAAGCAACCTCTGAGGAAGAAAGACAGCTTGGTGACTAATAGCCAGTCTACGTCTGTCATACAGTATTTGGACAGTCGACAAAATTTCAATTCTGTCCCTCTCAGACATGAGGGCTCACCCACAGTAAAACAGAGAACTATGAAAAGCTACATGCTGCCAGTCTGCCAGCTTTTTGTGGCGGGGCCTTAGGGGCCACAATGAAGTCTGGTATTGAGGGCAGCGGACCCAACAGGATGAATTCTGATTTTGGTGATTCCCTGACCTTTTGTCCAACAAAATCGTCTCGCCCAAAAGTTGTCATTGACAAACACTTCTATGTGTTTCTTCCATGTCTGTTTCTTGCTCTCTGTCATCTAAGAATAGCAAATCTATGAAGCCTGATAGTGCAGCATTGAGTCTTATTTGAAATACCTTTAACTGTAGCTTGAATCGAATTTACAAATCAACTGTCTTCCATTTTTATTTCTAGTGAAAAAGCACATTTAGCAAGAGTTCAGGGACTAGTCAACCGGATAACAAATGTCCCGCATTATGGCCTAATAGGAAACCATAACAGTGACATGATCCTTTTCTTTTCTCTCTGATTAACATTGTTCTTTCTGCTTTAGGCGTTTTATTATTGAACATATAGAGCTAGTAACATATCAGTGAGATAATGCATTTGACTTGCAACCATTCCTCAAGCTGAGCATGAATCAATGATCTAATGCACCAGTCAAAACCACCCATGATGCATCCTTTCCTTTTTATCTCGAGGGTAGCTCTGAATGTACACTACATTTGTTGTCTCATTTATCATGTACGGACCATGGAGCAATGTTCAAGTGAACAGCTGACTGTGGTAGAGATGTCATCAGAATGAATCTCTGCTCATCACTGAAGAAACTAAACTAAGAAATACAATATAAATATGAATTCAGAGGAATGCTGAATTTAATGCTCTCTGTGTGACCCAAAGAAACATTATTTACCTCTCTTGTTCAGTGACTAGAAACAATGTGATATTAATTGGGTGTTCTGGGTGGACATCTTCCTCTATTTTCCCTCCCTCCAGCACTTTGTATGTTTCGCTGACCCCCCTACACACACACGCAACCTAATTTCATGCTTGTATCACTTTTGGGAACATTACATAGACTTACATTAATTTACTGGGGACTTACCATAACTACTACTTGCCCACCTCTAACTCGAACCTTAACCCTAGTCTTCACCCAAAAAGGTAATGATTTATGATCTGGGGACTTGCACTTTGTCCCAATAAAGAAGGTGAGTTCCCACAGTGTGAGTAATACACACACACACACACACACACACACACACACACACACACACACACACACACACACACACACACACACACACACACACACACACACACACACACACAGGGCTGATAATTAGTGTGGCTGGTGATCCAGTTCAGTGACTATGAGGAAACATCATGTGCTGCTGCCTTGTTCTTGTGCTAAACATAAACCAATGTGCTCTCTAGTACCGATTGTGGGAGGACTGATTCTCTTAAGTAACTCGGTCTTGTCAAGCTGTCCTGTGGAAGTAAATCAATACAGGAGCTGTTCAGTTTAGTCACTTAGATGCCTTTGTCTGATACTTACAATTAATCAACTCAGCACAGGAACCAATCATTCATAATTACACCATATAGTTTGACCAAATCCTGTTACCTCCAATGCCTAAAACAGTTATGTCACTAGTTTGGTCCAAAACAGTGCAAATTCGCACACACAAAGCAGCAGCAGTAGTTAGATCACTAGAGACATAAGCAGCATTTTAAACTGCAGAAATGGCAGCAGCCAACAGCCACTAGCACTCACAAAGGTCACAGCATCTTGGGCTCAAAGTTCAACAAATGTAAACTGTGGGCATAAATCACCATATGATAAAACACCACATACCGGTTAAAAATAACAGAGAAATCCATGGAAAAATTACTTTTACAGTTAATATGTGAAGATAACTTAACTATAAACCTGAATGGCATGTTCAGCACAAAACCAGATTCTTGTTTAGTACATGAGCAAGAGCCTAATGCTGGCTAATTAGCAAAAAACAAACAAACAAACAAACAACGTAGAGCTGAGGCTGATGGGGACGCCGTTAGTTAAATAGTATGTAGTTTTAAATTAAATTTTTGACCTGATGATGGCACAAGAGGAAAGATCACCAAAGTCATTACAGTTCACCTTGTGGGGAGCACAAATGTGTGTACTAAATTTTATGGCAATTCAACCCACAGTTTTGACTTATTTCTCTAAGAGCCACAAATGTGAACCTTGTGGTGCTGCTAGAGGAAAAGTGAGGGCACCACAACATTCATTGTCTGGAAATCATCTTTTCATCCCATAGAATTTCACAACAGTCCATTGAACAGTTATTGAGATATGCGCGGGTGCAACACCAAGTTAATAGAGTCCCGTGGAGATATGGCTGCTTTCAGGTTATGTATGAGCTACTTCTTGTACGGACAGGTTACTTTCTGTTCAAACAAAACCACCACTAGGAGGTGCTAAAACACTGCTATAAGAACCCAAATACATGGGGCAGGGCAATTGCCCTTGTGCTCAGCATTTGTATGATGGCCTTACAGTCTTCCACCTTGTTAAACCCTGGCTAACCTGCATACAACCCAGCCTGAGGAAACATAATGGTGATGGATGTTGGGTGGCTTGTAGTAGCTCTGATTGGAGAGAGGGGCTTCACTCAACAGTCAGTCCAACAGACCCCATGACCTGAACGGGCCATCTGAAAGTTATCCTACCTAAAAGCCTCCATTAGATGTCTATGAAGCATGGCGGCAGCCAGGAAGGCAAAGCTATGCCTAACGCAATTTCATGCACGACAGTGGTCTCTGCAGCTACTAGCTGCCACATGCGAAAAAGGCAAGAGAAAGACAGGAGCAGCAACAGAGCGGAGACAGACTGAGGGACGGGAAGCCTGAGCATACAAAGATGTTTTACCATGCCAGATCAAATTATTGAACTCCATTTGCAGTATTATCATTGCAGATTAACATTTTTATGAGTGTGTGAAATTACCCATGAACGTCTATTGCCCCTCAATACAATGAGGCACACAAGACCCATTCTGTGAAAAGAGAAGCTGAGAATAAAGAGGCAGCTTTTCCACATCATCCGGATTTGAAGAGAGAGGTCTCATGAGTCAGTTGCAGGTGAAGGCAGTAAAAACTTTTGTGGCCTTTTAAAAGACACTGGTCACAACACTTAACCATCAGTCTTACATTAAGGTCACCTCTAGACATTTATAATAAGCTCCAAAAGTTGCTAGCCACACCACAAAAGCTGACTCTGAGTTTTACATCTTAACAGTGCCAATAAATCCAGTGTAACTCCATGTCCCTCCGCTGTGTCCTTTTGCTGGGTGTAAAACTACAAGAGTCGATGAACTTACATAAAACTGCTTAGACCAGCATTCCTGATAATGAATGAAGAGTTTTTCATAAAACTCTGCTTTTTACTGATGTCTTTATTTCCACAGCCTTCAATCCTTGGAGAGCATTGCCTGAACCACATGTACAAATGCATTCGCTGTGTCTCTGCCAGTGTGTTGCTGTGTAAAATTGCCAAACTTATCTTGATCACTGTTCCAGAGCCCAGCTTTACAAGAGATGAGAGGATCGCGAGCCAGAATGGAGTTTGGTAAGGGTTTTTGTCATAAAGGCATATGTGGGGCGATGTAAAATGTAAAATGCTCTTCCATAATCGTGTTGCTGATTTTTAATTTTTGGGGGGAAAATATTACACCCTATTTTGGGGGAGCTTTGGGGTCCCTGATCATACGTCAATCATAAAATTTGAGCCCCCTCAACAGATATTGGTTTGTTGCTTCAAGGCAACAATGTGCAAGGGTAATAAAACACCAAGGTTTTCAAAAATAAGTTATATTAGTTGAACAAGGAAAATACACGGTATCCATGTTTTTAAAGTTTTTATTTGATCAAACCACTCACTCACACAAATAAAACATTCAAATGAACAAGCAACTTATTACAAACACATTGCAAACAGTTACACTGGCATTCATACACATGCACATGCACGCATGCACACACACACATTGGCCGTTTCTCAATATGTGTTCTTCTCTGTACTTGTGTTCTTGTGTACTTGAGAAACGTCATCAGTCTGAGTCCAAGTACTGTTCCAATTCAAAAGTCCGCATCTCGACTAGTACACTCAAATACCCGGATGTGTTCTTGCCCCTCCCACTTTATCGAGGATGCATCGGATGGTGACTTGTGTGGACTTGGGGCAACCACGTATCCCCGAATGCATTTCGTAGCAACAATGGCGGAGGAGAGGACTCACAACTATAAGTTACAAGTTTTGAAATACTGCTGTTTTAGTAGTACGGAATGTGGTTTTAAGATTATTTTATGTGAGAAAGTGGATAGTGCATAGTTTAAAATTTGCTCCAAAGTTTTCGGAGATGTGTCGTCCTGCTAACGTCATCAAGTACACTGCTGTCCCAATTGCAGAATGACGGTCCGTATTGGTATATTATTGGCGTATTGGCGTACTTGGTATTGAGAAACGGGCATTGACTTTACTGACTGACCTCTAACTGACCCCTAAGCCCTTAAGTATCTCACACACCTGATTCGGGGATGTTTATTCAGTGTGAAACTTCAGGAAGCAGTTGCGGTCGGGGGTGAAGCAGAGGTGGACATTGCATTTGCAGCACATGGCTTTTGGTGTACCGTTGCACCGTGGCACCCTGCATCGTCCCTTGTCCCCAGTCATGATGAGCCAGTGGGCTGTTTGGTCCAGGCGGACACCTGGGACTGGAATGGGAGCTGTGGGTCCTCTCCTCCTCGTATGCGCCAGCAATGGACAGGCTGTGATGACCTCTCTTCTTGCCCAGGCTCTTCCCACCTTTGCAGAGGCCCCTCTGCTATGTATGACTTGAAGGTATAGAGCTTCATTTTGTCTTCCCCATGCCAGTGCCTTCACAGTCTCTTCTTCTCAGTCAGTCTCTTCTTCTCAGTTTTCTCCATCTTGGGAGGTGAGACACTTCGGCCACCTCTTCATTTTCATCTCCTTTCACTGACCCCTGAGCTACCAAGTGTCCTTCAAACCCGATTCAGGGATCCATTCCTCCTGGTCCACTTTCTCACTGTCCTCTCAAGTTCACTGTCCTCACTGCCAGTGGGAATGGCTCTAACCTCACATTCCTGCTGCTTCCTTCCATAAAATGTCTTAATATCCATGTCCTGTATCAGTATCAGTATCAGTAGATTGTAAAGGAAAAACATTGACTATGATCATTTAACACATCTCCATACACACACATGCTAATGCATTATATTGCCTGAACAAAATTGGGCTAACTGCACAATGTTGCTTGACTTCCTGAAAAGACTGCTCCACCCCCCCATTGGACAGAGACGTGTCTGGTAGTATTATTTGAAAAAAAAAAAAAAAAAAAAAAAAAAAATCTTTTAAAGGGCCAGTGTGGGATCTAAAAATGTGGTTTGTCGCCTGAGGGCAACGGTATGCAGTAGAGGGTTAAAGGCATATGTGGGGCGATAGACTGTAAAATGTTCTTCCATAATCGTGTTGCTACATTAAGAAGAAGGATAAAAGTGTATCCTTCTCCCACACAAGAGACCCTACACACACACACACACACACACAGAAATATCTGCCAACCATCTTAGGCTTGTAAACATAAACAACAAGGACAAATATATGCTTACTTGAATTTCCCATCACTTTGCCAGAGATTTAAGCCAAGTGTGGAGATACAAGGATCGCTTTGCTTCACGAAGCAACACTGACACACAGTACAGATACGTTTGTATCATGGAGATAGAATTCTCCCGTCTCCAAGTCTGCAGTTTGACTTGTTTGACTTTTTTTTCTTCTCAAATCACCAGTTTTAGTTTGATTTTTTCGAGTTTTGAATAGATGACTGTCATGATATGCATGCTGAAAAAGTCTCGGGTCGGTGTAATCATTCTTCTTGGCTGTGGAGCACTAACGTTGTGAAGCAGGTGCACTGCAAAAAATGGGGAACACAGTCCACAGTTCTTGCCTGTGCAAACATTTCAAAGTTCAACTGAAGCTAATGTTAGACTTGATTTTAGTAGTCAGGTAGATTTAAACTGTTGTTTTGTCATGATGTTGTTAGAATCTGTTTCCTCATTGAATTGTGCTTCCCCATACCTCCACCTAAACCCAACCTTAGTGTTATTCTGTGATTCTTGAAATAACATCTTGAGATAACATCAGCTCAAATGACATATTGCATGTGAAACATAACCATAATCTAACCCCAACCATGGAGGCACACTGACACATTATTAGCAGGAGAAACAGACTTTGACACAAGGCTGGCAACAAACCTGGTACTGGAGGTAATTTTACATTAAAAAGACTGCAGCTTTGGAAGATTGGAAGACTGCTACAGCCTAATTTTAGCTAAGAATTAAATTAATTTTTAGCACAGAACAAGGCATACAGACCTTGTCTCCCCATTTCTCACAGTGGTCACATGACCATATGAGTGTTGCATTGACAGACTTCAAAAACTTTTCTTTGACTTTACCCAATTCATAAAGCTGGGCTGAATGGCAGGATCATTTTTGGGTCTAATGAAAAGAAAAGAAATCTTGCAAAAAAAAATGTAATTTAGCAAAAAAAAAATTACTTCATTAAAAAGAAAAGTAACCAACAAAGCATTGTCCAATAACAAAATCTCACGTTGTAAGATGCCTTCATGCCTGCGTGTTTTCTAGCCACGCTCCATGACTGCTGTCACATGTGATTTATGATTGTTTTTGCCTCAACACATCACTATTAATCAATGTCAGCACAATTACTGGCCATGGCTTTGCATTGCATGTGGCTTCTCCCACCTCAGGTCAAATCTATGTTCGGTATTCTTCACAGTTTAGAATTTAATTCATTTATACATGAACAACTCAGGTTATATGTTTCAAAAACAGCAGCATCTACCCCAAAAAAGTGATATATTTAATTTTGCATAGTGAGCCAGCAGCGTGTTGTGAAAGACTAGACGTTATCCTGTTGTTGCTCCTACTGTCAAGAAGAGGCAAGGCTCCTTTGTTAAATGCCTCAGTGTTGACAAGTATTATGACCGTGAGCAGAATTGAAAAGCCAAGTAGAGAGATTTCATTCAGCACACATTGATGACTCACAGCCTCGGTGAAGTGGCTTCTGATGCCACACACCCGAAACAGTTCAAAGCAGCAGCAAACATAAATACAACTCTGTCTCCATGTATTCATTATCTTCGAAGGACCTTGGCATGGTACTCGACGAAACAGCTGCCATCAGCTTTGCAAAAGGCTTTAGATAAGAAAAGACCTAGAGGGCAATAAGACACAGTGAACCTGGACATGGAATTAAGACTTGAAGACATTCCTGGTCGCATAGAAATAAGAATGCAAACAAAAGCCTGTAAACAAATATTTGCTCGAGATGTTGCTTATGAATTTAGAGCTGTAATTCTGATTCTCCCTCTCTTTGATCTGTAGATCACTATTTGATTTGGAGAAGGCAGCTGGATCGTTGGACACAGAACACACACACACACACACACACACACACACACACACACACACACACACACACACACACACACACACACACACACACACACACACACACACACATACACACACACACACACACAGTGTGTGGCAGAGTCGGGCAAACAGTGTAGGAACATGAAGAGATGGATGAGCTGGCAGAGCAGGACTACTCTTGAGGTCAGGACTGTAGCTTACTCTTTCATTATCCACTGTTTTTGTATTTCTTTCCCTTGAAGTGACCCTTTTACAGTGTATTTTCTGAGTATTTTCTCCAGCACCAAGCACCTCGTGTAAACACATTTAACAAGGAGCATTGAACCAGTTAATGCATGGATATGATCAACATGATATATTGCACCGAGCCAGCCATACTAATAAGGTCATTCATTAAGCCATATAATGCATTAATTAATAAATTCTCTCATGACTTCACAGAATACATTTGCTCTAAATTAATTTAAACTGTGTTGTAAAGCACTGAAAGTAATTTCAAGAAAATCATTTGATACTCATTAAGATGCATATTTATTCAAGGTGCTACAAAAATAGATAGTGTGGTCAGCATGAGGGTTCTCTACTCGTAAGTACCACATACGCTTCAGTTAGCACACACAAAACCATGACCACAAGCACACAAACAGAAACACCACTCGGATAACAGGTGTGAGACTGCACTTAGCATATAGCTCAAAGCACCGCTGGGGCTACAATCAGCCTGCACAATGAAAATGTTGCGCATGGTCCAAATTCACTATATGAGTTTAGTGTGTTAGCATGCTAACATTTGCACCATACAAAGAGTTTAGTACTAGCACCACGAGCACTTTCTACAAGTTTTCTCTTTAGAAAAGTATCGTCTGCAACAGCCACATTTCATCCACACACAAACACACACACACACCCAAGCCATGGCACCATGTCTAAAGGATTCTCCACCAGATGCCAGCCCGTGCTAAGTCCTCCTTGCTAATGCATCACGTGCTCTCCTCGACACCACCGATGACAGCTTACTGGTTGGTTGGCTGACTGCTCAGCCCAAAGCCCCATGTTGGGATTGAACACGCCGGCATCAAAGCTGAGCGCCACATGAAGACATGCCCCTGCATCAATATAGCTTCCATTTGTGTACCTTCCTCCCCTCCTCCTAGAAAGAGACCGAGCTGGGGGGAGGAGGTCGGGGTTGAGGGAAACAGAGTGTGGGCTGACGGAGTGAGGATAAAGGTAGGATGGATAGATGCTGCTGCCAGGACCTGTCAGCAGTGACAAATGGATGTTGCAAAGATGAAGCAAGTAAGACATTAGAGAACAGTGATGTGGTGAATCACCGGTATGTGTGTGTGTGTGTGTGCGTGTGTGTGTGTGTGTGTGTGTGTGTGTGTGTGTGTGTGTGTGTGTGTGTGTGTGTGTGTGTGTGTGTGTGTTTTATATGTGCCTGTCTGTGTGCTTTAGTGACTGTGTGGGTGAATGAAAGAGAAAGTGTGTGCGTACGCGTATAGGTGTGTCCCAAGTTGCAAGGTGCCAACCCTGACAGCGGCCCTCCAAGATGGGAGAGTGCTGGGAAATTGATTTAGGTGGTGTCTGAGGGCGACAGAGATGGATCTGTGTGTCTGATTACAGGAGAAAAATAGCAAACACCATGAGATAGAAATGGCAGAACAAAGAATACCAGGAGAGAAGGGCAGTGAAAGGCAAGGACAGAGAGATAAAAATACATAGTTTTCCACATGGGAATGTAGATGATGAAATCAGAAAAACTGAAAAGCAATCAGTGTTGGGTACTGATGAATTACTTAGTAATGTGTACAGCTATGTGATAACTTTTTTGATAATGGGTAATGTATAATGTGGGTCCCTTATGTACAGTGTAGGTTTTGATTTATAGTTACAGGAAATGACTGCACAATATTAGATGGATGTATCATACATGATCAGGCCAGATTGCTTTTGTTATATTCCCCACAGTTTTCCTTTACTTTGTCACATAGATTGATGGTGGGTTAATTAGGACCCTACTGCAGCACAACCTCTGTTTATTTTCTTCAATTCACTTTGAGAGTGGGGATCGTAGTGAACAGAAGGTTTGTGGTGAATATGCTACGTGTGTAAGAGAAAAAGAGTCTTTCTTCATCTTTGTTAATGTTGTCTCCACTATCAGCATCAAAGACTTGAAGGTAAAGCAGCCAGTCGCGGTTCTTGCAGTCTCTACATGGTAACGTTGTACTAATCGTACCTGCCGTAGGTACGGCCTAACCCTTCAATGCATATGTATAAATGAAGCTTAAGGGAGTTTGAAATTCAGTGGTAACTTTCCTGTAACTGATCCCCATTAAGTTCTGGTACTTTAACAATGGCAGTCGGCTTGTTCGGCCTCTTAGAAGAATTTTGATGAATTGTTAATAATGGTTTGTATCTGTGTGACAAGCTGGCCAGGTAAATGTTAGCTCGGACGCAGCTAGCCTCTGTCAAAAGATGACAAATGTGACTTCGGGTAAATCCAAAGTTTTTGTATTTCTATGTTATTTACAACCCTGATTCCAAAAAGTTGGTATACTGTGTAAAATATAAAGACAAACCGAATGTAATGATCTGAAAATCCTACTTTGACCTATATTCAGTTGAAAAAGTACAAAGACACGATAAACACTCATTCTGAATTTGATGCCAGCTTTCCCAAACAAGTTGGGACAGGGGCAACAAAAGCCAGAGAAATGAGGCAAGGCCAAATACCAACACTGAATCTCCATGACCTTTGATCCCTCAGGCAGTATTGCATTAAAAACCGCCATGACTGTATAAAGGGTATGACTACATGGATTCAAGAACACTTTAGAAGACCACTGTCAATCAACACAGTTCGTCATTGCATCTACAAATCCAAGTCCCTACCATGCAAAGTGAAAGTCATACATCAACAACATCCAGAAATGCTGCTGACTTTTCCAGGCTCATCTGACTTTTCTGGGCTCATCTGAGATGGACTGAATCAAAGAGGAAAAGTGTCCTGTGGTCTAGAGAGTCCACATTTCAAATAGTTTTTTGGAAATGATGTGGTATCCTCCTGACTAAGGAGAAAAAAAGACCATCCTGATTGTTACCAGAGTCAGTGTTACAAAGTTCAAAAGCCAACGTCTATGGTGGTACGGAGGTGTGTCAGTGCCCAGAGCAAAACTACCTTTCACACCTGGCACCATTGAAGTTGAAAGGCGCACACAGGTTTTGGAGCAACACATGCTGCCATCCAGACGATGTCTTTTTCAGCAATGTCCCTCCTTATTTCAACAGGACAAGGTCAAGCCACATTCTGCACGCTCACTGTGTGGTTAAAAGAAAAAGGTAACATGGGTGCACATGTCCACCTAACAAGTTTTTTAGAACCTGTTAAATTTGAGAAGTCTGTGTACAAATATCATGTATTAATGTCTGTATATCCAGTATTTGAACATCTGTGCACTGTGATCTATGGAAATGTTAATGTGAAGAGTTTTGAGTGGGTTGCTGTACTTTTATGGGGTGAAATGCTCAAATAACGACATTGTCTAAGCTAGCTAGCCAGCCAGCCTGTGTACTAAAATAGCTTGATGTTCTTTTGTAGTGTGCGGTGTGTGGGTTGCCAGCAGCGAGCCAGCTCTATGACTTTCCAGTACATATTCTGGTCCTATTGAGATAATAAACAGTGGCTTGAAGAAAGAAACAAGCAACCCGCTCATCATAGCAAACACAAAGCAGAGGTGGGGGGTTGCCTGAACCAGCCAGTTACACTGAAGTGTAGCTGAGCATGGCTACAATAGATTGCTAATACTAGCAAACCTGAACTCAACATTTTACTTGGATAGTGTGTGAACCCCTCAGCTTCTCTGTGATGACAGGACTTTGGGATGAGGAGTCACTGGGACTAATTTAGCATCAAGGGAGCTGTTGATGGTCAGTGAATATTTACAAAATGTTAAACTACCATCTGTTTTTACACTTATTATGTGTAGAATGAGTGACTTTGGTGGGAACGCCTTTGGCAAAGCTCTGTTAAGTAATACAGTGACTTTTTGAATGAGTAACAGATTGCATTTTTCAAGTAATTTGACACTGAAAATATGATCAAACAACGAAACCGTGTGACGTCATACGTGCGCAAGACATGTTTTCATTTGTCTTTCCTTCCCAAGTTTTTCTCAGTTTGAAACTTCAGAGATTATTTAACAAAAGCTCATTTCCTGGGTAGCATCTTATCTGGCGAGCCAGAGTGTCAGCAGATGCTCCGTGCTTCTCCCCACACATATAAACATATGGCTCTATCCAGAGAAGTGCACTTGTATGAATATTAATACAATTCCACCATGGAATAAGCCTCCTCACTGGAGGCCTGTTTAACTTGAGTGAATACTGATGGCATGCATTAACATGATTTATCCCATAACTTGGGGTGCTAAGGGAGTGAAATGAAAGATGCCCCCATCTTAATGTTATCACACTGTTGCCTCTTGACAGGCAATTTCAGCCATCTGATTCTGCTTTTATTGTGATGTCCTGTTGTTTAGTCAACATTTTTAGTCTTCCCCTCTTCTCATTTCTATCTTCCTCTCTATAGCCTAATACTTTAAATATAGATGTGACTAATTATCTAATTATCTGTTATTAAGCATTACTTAAAATAAATTATGTCTACATCTGGATTGATTTCTGTCATCATATCTCTCTTTCATATGCTTCATAACTATCTCCTCTCTCACATTTCCCTTTGCCTCAACATGCTTTTTGAACACACACTAACCTGTGTAAGATTTACATCCAAGGTTACCTTTCTGTTCAAATACATAAAACTCAAGACTTTCAGGTATTTTGCATCATTGAGCAATGTGACTTCTGCTCCCCGCTCCTGCTGAATACAGTGGCCAAAATAAAATATGTGAACATTCATCTATGTAAGATTTACTCCCAGACAAGCAACCAGTGACTAATAAAACACCAACTTATGTTGCTGACTCGAGACAGCCCTCTGTGACTTTTTTCCCTTTTTTGGGAGGGGGGCGGGGGGCGTTGTCACTTTGCCACACTTATCATGTTGATAAGCATGAGCCTGGCCAAGGCTGTGTCTCTTTCCATTCCCAGCCCCAGGCAACCCATCTGGGGACACTTCTGTTGGCCCCGGGGTCTGTTTGGATCGGCCAGGGCTCCTCCAGCACACAGATACAAGCGCAGTGTTGGCTGGGGTAAACACATCACATGTCCGCAAACTGTCCGCACCACATGTTCCTTCCACATGCACATACCAATATGAACCCAAAGCAGTAGTACATGCTACTGTAGAATTTCATCCAAATAAAGGTCCATTTTGAGACAAGCAATATAGCAATTTAAGCATGTAGCATTACTGACTAGACACCTGAGGTTTGTCAGGTAAACGTTTTGCTGGTAAACGAGCTTTGGCATGCTACTACTTCCAACATATAATGTAGGGAAGTCTAGAAACGGGGATGAGACTTGAGACTGAGCCATGATTTGTTTTCAGTACAGAAAGACTCCTCATGGCTATGACCTTTATTGACCTTTAAATCTATTTGCAGTAAGAGATCAAAGCTGCAGGCTGATCTGTGCAAGGCCAGCTGTTTAATACCAGTAGCACATCCGCACTTTGACAAAGTCACATTCACCTCCTGAGACGAGCCAAGGATGTAGACAACACAAGTTATCAAGTAAACTCAGCTGGGGCAACATAGGAAGAAGGTCTGCCTGATAATTATATGTAAAGCTTGTGGTAATGGGCTCCATATCACTAATAATACAGATCTGAAAGCTACGAGAAGTCTCATTTACCACAGAATGTTGCAACCATGAATGTGGCCTTCAAACGCTAGTTCATATTAAGAACCCTAAGCATCAGCAACATGTGAAAAGGCCTATATGTAGCAGCAGAGGTCAAAGCTTCCCTGAGTACACAAACGCCGTGATCCAAAAAATAAAGCACAAAATCGTTAATCCAAGCTAAAGACTGGAGAGATGATACAAGGATCATCGTTGCTCAAGGCCTATATTTTTTTATGAAAATGAAAATGAAGAATGAGCAGCATGTTTGCGCCTGTTCCAAATTTAAGTAGTCTGAGATTCAAAGAGGACATCTGATTATATTCAAGAACCCACGGTTAGAACATAAGAGGTCAGCTAAACTGGAAAGAGGAATAAAAAAACAATCAAGAGTGAGAGGCAACAAGGACAACTTTCTTTCAAATGTTTGCATTGAGACACATAAAACCGAATACAGAAATGTTGGGCTTTCGCTTGTTGATGCCCACAGAAAGTGCAGAGAAAACTGAGGTGAGAGGGCCGGTAACAGACAGAGTGAGTGGGTTCGGTGACGTAGCTGAGCTATAAATACAGTGTTCCAAAGGCCATATTGACATTTAGGTGCTGATTTATCTGAGAGTCTGGCTCTGGTTTATGAGGTCTTCACCACTGTTCACAGGCAGATGGGATGTTATCAAACCCCCTCCTCTTCTTGCATTGTGAGTAAGTACAATGTAATGGGCATAAATTGTTTCATTTTTGGCTCCCACAATGAACCACTCAGGGAGGGGGGGTGATACTATAACAGTGTGATAACCCCATGGGTCATAGTTGGAGTGGACAGACATGGAGAGCTCCATCCATAGATTCTGGCTCAATTTGGGGTAATTTTGATAACTTTGATGAAAGTTTTTTACTGACTTCTGCTCCATAACAATGGCGGCTGACATTCACAGGCATTTTAGTATTTAGAGAAAAACATGACTTCTCAGAGATAAAGTTGAAATAATTAAAATCATAGGGAATGAAATAAGATTATGTTTTGTTTTTATTTTCTCCATTTTTAGACCAATGTGTGTCTATGCTGAGGAACATTGAAGATATCATTAATAAAGAAAAATGTTGAAATCTGAATTTAGAAAACTGTATCTAACGGGCAAGCAGAGTCACAGAAAAGGTCACCGAGTTCTGTACTGAGAGATCTTGGTGAACAAACTGTACTGTATGCAGGGATAAAACATATTCCTAGTTATCTGTTATATTATGGAAGCTCATTGGGCGAGATGAAGCGACTACAGACCATACGGCTGTGGGAAAGAAGTCTCAGAGGGGATTTCAACAATGGCTGCAGTTTCGCCGCAATTTTGACATCTTGAGTTCCTCAGTTGCGTGCTGCGGTTGATAAGGCAAACCATAGTCGTTGTCAGCAATACTCAGGCATTACCAAGGTCACAGAGTTCTTTACTCAGAGAAGTTTGTATCCACTGCCTCCAGCCACAACTGCCGTGGTTCACACAGTGTTGACTCTCTCTCTTCCCTCTCTCTCTGGCTTGTCTTCATTATGCTGCCAAGAAGCATATGGCTATGTGCTGACATAGTAATTCTATACATTTCCACCCCAGCTTTTATTTTCACGCTCACCTTTTATTCTCTGTTGACTTGCATGAAATACACCATGAAGAGTATCCTTTTCACAAGAGAGTGTAAAAAACATTTACACAATGTGGAAATTCTTCAGATACGTGCCTTTGGGAAGGGTTGCTAATGAAGAGAAAGCAAATAGTAATTCTGAATTTTCCGTATAGATAGTTGTTTTCTGTTCTTGCAACCTTCTAAGAAAGCAAATGCAACAAAATTCACATTATCGAGGTTAACAGTGATAATAAGATGCACATAGAAAATGGGATGACTCATTTTTGTGTTTAAAGCTGCATGTGGAAAATCTGCAGATAATATCATTTTGCTCATTTGTTTTTTAAATGCAGTCGACACTTGACGCCCATTCATACAGCGTTCTCTGAGGAGACTTTTTGGAAGGAATAAAAAAAATGTGCATGTTGTGGTGTATGTTGACATCAATGCTTGGAATAAGTAAAGACTTTGCTGCAGCTGATCCATCCAGAAGGTGGTGAATTATTCACTGTTTTGTTGGCAGGAGGCCTGGGTGGGGATGAAAGGCCTGGCTTCCACCCCGGGAGGGCTGAGAGATGGGAGGGAAACAGCTCGCAGTGCCTGCCTCCCACCACTCCAAGCACCGAGCTAGCTTAGCATAGTTAGTGGTCTAACGGCAGTTTGTTCATTAACGGTCCCTTGCTGGGTGACAACATCCAGTCAGTGTCAATTAGACAGTAGCAGTTGAACAGGTGGGAGTGTGACTGCTGGGAGGAGAAGAATCATTAGGATGAGCGATGAATGCCAGGAAGCACAGCAGCAAGCAGCTGAGGTTAGCGGCTAATGTGATGAGCAGAGGCCACTGGCAAAGGTACTGTTATAGCATTTTGACTACAAATAGTCACTACAGTAACACTGACAGCACTTCAGGTAAAAGTGGTATTGAGATTCATCGTGATACAATTTCAAACAACAACGCTATCCCATCCTCTCAGGATAGTGGAAGTAAGAAGATGGTTCCACATATTTTTTCCCGATGTAAATTCTCATTTTAAATTCCTTTTTATATCCTCATAGCTGCCCAACATAGAAAGACCAAAGTCTCACAGGATGAAACGATAGTTGCTGTAGTAAATTCATACAAGTGCAGATTGTGTTTTCAGTTTTCTGAATAGAGCCATACTTGGCTTCCCCTCTTCATTAGCTGCACATATAACAGAATTTTAAGCTCAGTGTCTGGATGGATTTGACCAAAATGCACACTGGGACTTGTAGCTAACTTTTCACTCTTCTATCGTTCACTTTTTTTCAAAGTATCTGATATTTTCTGATGCATTTTTCATGAACATCCCAGCCATGGTAATACTCAAACTGCTGGTGACGTAACATCGTCTTTGCAGAAACTGAATGGGGTGATTAACATCCATATGCTGATGACAAGAGATGTGTGGCAGTATGTTAACTTCAAGTCATACTGAAGATACATGTAAGCATGTATTTCCCTTATCTCATCTTTGTATCTGTTTGGGAGGTGCATCCAACAGGTTTTTATACCCTCACCCTTGCACACAGTCCCTTCACTTATGTGTGACTTCAACGTGTCACAAGTGCGAATATGTAAAAGGGAAGGCTCCTTTCACTCTGAAATAATGTAGCTGCCGTACAAGGTGTGAATTGATTTTTAAATTATTCTGACTAAGCGGCTTTTGTATTTTCGCTCTTTATTTTTCCGCTCATTTCGTCAAGTTGATATTCCACGCAAAAGCTTTTGAGTCTTACCCCCTCGTGTGCTTTAAAAGCGGCAGAGCTTGTTGTTTTCTGTTCGACAGAGAACAGCAGTGATGTTGTTAGCTTGAATTCGGTCAGTTATAATGGATTCCAAACATGACAAGTTTTCACAGCAGGGAGAGAAAAGTAATAAAACATCCACAGAAATGACTCTGAGCCACTTCTGCAGCATAATCCACTTTTCCACTGCCGTATGCGCCATATGTTACAATCATAGCTTTGCCAAAATATGGCTAAATACACTGCTTCTGTGTCATTCTTTTGCAATCCTAGAGGCTCTGAAGTATTTTGGTGAAAATGTGACTCTTCGGAACATATTGAGCAAGCAGATGGACAGCAGAAAAGTGGATTATGCTGCAGAAGTAGTTTGAGAAGTTTCTGTGGAAGAAGTGACTGATTCCAAAAGAGGTAGGGCGCTGTGTGAAACAGAAATAAAAGTGCTAAAATTTGTGAATCATCATGACGTATACTCAACTGACAGTACAGTACAAAGGCAATACAGTTAATATTTACCTCATCAACTGTGATTTTTGATTTTCAACTAAAGACTGGGAAAGTTGTGGAATGCTCTAAAAACACCTGTTTGGAACAACACAGGTGAACACGTTCATTGGTGACAGGTGCTAGTATCATGATTGGCATGGAAGGGGCATCCTGGAAACGCTCAGTCATGACCCAATGAAAACAATTAGATTCTGTTTTTATGTATGTTTTTGAGTCCCAACTTTGCTGGAATTGGGGTGTGTTGTAGTACAAACCTCGTTTCTTCATTTTTTTCCTTACAGACTCAACTCATTTCATAGTCCATGAAGCATTTTCTGAACTTTTTTCTGAACTGAGGTGAGTGACTAGCATCCTCTCTTAGCGGGAGTCACAGCTGTTGCATGAACAAGAACATAAAATAGGAGAGAAAATCAGACTTAAGACACCTGCTTCTCCTTGAAAAAACAGGGTATTTTTCTGTGAAAATCTGTTAAAGAAAGCTGAAACGATAAGTAAAAAATCACCTTCAGTCAAGTCTCACTTTTTAATAACACACGCGAAGGTAAACACGTTCATCCCATAACACCTGCTTGTACTCTAAGCCTTAACTCACACAGAGAATCTAATCATCACCTGTCGAAACATGTAGTTCACCTCCTCTGGGTGAGAGACAACCTCCCTAAATAAGAAAGTCTCCATAATGAGATTTTTCTGATGGTTCTTTGGTGTTGAGACTGACCTTGTTCAGCACCTTACCCTCATTTAAACTATAAATCTATCTGCACGGTCAAAATGGAAGATTTTCAATTAAATATGTGATAGCTAAATTGGAATACTTATCTTGGTATTTTTCATTTTCCCCTTTGAGCTCAAATTCCATTATCTTTGTCTGAAAAAACTGCAAAGCATAAAGATTCCACCTCATGCGACAGCACTTAAATATTCTTTTTAGATAGGCGGACTGCTGCTAAGGTGAGGAAATTAAACGCTCAAAGCATCTCTCTGTAATCCTGAAAGTGTAGCGACAGTCAAATAAACTGCACCTCTCTGCCCTGACAGAGGCATTGTTTTTTACCATTGAACGAGAAAAACAGAATGAGTATGGCATTTTCTACGTCGTTAACAAGCCCGGCTACATGCTTATTGCCTTTGGCGAGAAATGTCCTTTGTTTCTACAGCAGGCTGTCCAAGGCCTACGTACTGTACATCAGCTCCTAATATAACCCTTAATTCAGAGCCAGAGGGGCGTAATGCTTCTGATGTTTGCATAAAGACCAACATTTCAGTTACATAAAAGAGGACTGTTTCATACTAAGACTGTTATATAGTGGAATTTAAAATCATTTAAATTTAGGGTTAAATTAAGTTTAAATATGTCTTCAATCAGATTTTGTTACAGCTGTTTGTTGTTCTCCATTTTCCATCTCCCATCCTTCTTGTCCCTGCATTGTGCCTGCAGTCAACATACAGTCAAGAGAATATGTTTTACATTTATTCATTATCTGTTTTCATTATTTAACGGTGTATACGAGATTATTAACACCAGTGGACCTCTTCCAGGACGATCCTTCAATTCTTTTTTTTTTCATCTCCACCTCTTCTCCTGGTGCCAGCTGCCCTACACAGCATGTAAATCTCACCAGTAAATATTTCATCAGGGTCGTGCAGAGTTTCCCCCCTCTACTGTGAGGTTAATAGAATTCGGAGAGTGTCTTTGCCATCAGGATCAGTCTAATTAAATCAGGAGAGGGATTCTCGCGATATGTACACCAGCACTTGCCCGCTTACCCCGTACCATACTTTTCAAAGATACTGGAGGGGCCACAGTGATAATGGATGGGAGAGAGGATGCGAAAATAGATTTAGGGCTGTCGTGTCCCTGGGCACATCATTACCTCGAATGTTGGATTTAAGTAATCATTTTGACAAAACTGTCCATGTTCTTTCAATGTTTCTGAAGCTATCAGACATCTGCAATGAGGTCTGGATGCAGCGGATGATCCACTCATCACTCTCATTGAGGCATTGAGGCAGAACATTGATTTGTATGTGACAGTGATTTATGCAGTGCGATAAAACACACTCAGTTTTAAGGCTGAATTTGGCTTTGTCTTTGAATTTCAGGAAACATTACAGTATGTGGCTCCAAAGAAAGACTAGCATTACACAAACAAATAGATGTGGACTGTTTTCCCTGAAAACACAAACTAGTGAAAGAAGGGGAGGTCAGAAAAGGGGGATGATATTGTGGATATATGCTAAAGATAGGGTAGTTTGACTTTTTTGGGAGAGCCATGGGGGGTATTTTCTGCATATTCATACGTTAATCAGCCTTCCCTTGTGAGACTTAGTACAATATAGCCAATATAGCCAACAATATTACATTAGTGTGATGAGTTCTGACTGTGTTTTTTCAGTCCAAAGGCATTTTGAACACACTTTAGAATCAGGCCTTTCATAGTTAAAGAGGAACTCCACCAATTTTACACATTACAGTGTGTCGACAGGTGACATGTGTGAAAAAAGGTGTAGAAAGCCTTTTGTGGCTCTAGAAAGCACTATGTGAAATCTGATCAATATCCTCAAGGCACTGTCAGTTTTGACTGAGGACTGCAAGCGTCAGCCACTACTGGTACAACCCACATGAGCAAACTGGCTGCAGTTGAGCTGCACTGAGGTTAGCGCAGGGCTAATGCACGGAATAAAAAACTCTCAATAGTGCAACATCAGATTGGTGGCGTTCTTGTTTTACCAAAAAGGCCAAGACACTTACTGCTTCCTTTATATCCATTTCACTGAGCTCATTAAACCATTTTGCCTTATGCATAAAACAAGAGCTTGTTGGAAGAACTTAGTAGCTCTTGTTTCAAACACGTGGCTGGAACATTTGGTAAATGTGACACAAGACTTCAAATCCTAAATTATTTTATGCTTTTCCTCCTTCAGTTATTTATTGGGGAAGGAGGAGCTCAATACTGTTAGATTATTCTAAGGTAATAGTGTCAAGATGAGGCTCCAAACGTAGGGGAGGGTCTTACATTTTTATGCAGTCCCTTGGGTAAACAAGAGACAAAAGGGCTTTAAGTTTGATGAGAGGAATAACTGAATCCCCCCAAAAACTATCAAGGGGTTGGTCATCCATTATCAAGGCTGCTATAGATTAGAAAAATGAGTAGAGTAAAAGATTCTAGAGGGAATAATCAAGCTGTTTTATTTTAGCAGGAATAATCCAAGAGAGACAGTTTTAATTTCCAAATGCCCCACAGCAGTGACCCAAAATTAATTGTTCCTTTTGCTACTGAGGGAGACCCCTTGAGACGGACAGTGGACCGTAGAAAAGAAAAAACCCAGGGTAATTACACAAGTGCAGAGCACTTCGCTATGGAGTGGGAATCTCAGTGGCCACAGATTATATGAATTTAATGGAAGAGAGAGCTGACCTGATGCTGAGCAGGAGAGAATTAGAGTGTTGACACACAGGACTGCTGAGGCAGAGAAGCCTCTCACAAATCAGGAGTGGCAGCAGCCCAGGCAAATTAGGTGTGTGTCTCACAAAGAAGCAGCATTCATGGCCAGGCGATGTATGTTGTGGAGGTGCTGGAATGTGTAGAAATTTGCCATTGTAAAAATGTAATAGAATTAAAGGCAGTGGGTCAGGGAAAGGGTCTGTGGACTCAATGTGTAGATGGAAAAAAAAAAGAAAAGAAAATAATGATGCTGTTAACAACTTTTCTTAAGGTGGATGGTCAGATAAACAATAATAAAGTTCAGTTTAATAACAAGGTTCAGATGAAGCTCAGTGTGTGAAAAACTGATTTTTTATGCAGCAGCATCTTTGGTAGATATCTACCAAACTAAAAAATTTGCCCACTTGAGGAACTTTTTGGAGAACCCAAGAGCCATTTTAGGTCTAAAGGTCTAAATTTACACCCTTGTAACCACAAGCAGAAACAACCATGAAACACTCAGCAGAACATTGCTAATTTGGAAACAGGCACTCTATTTAGTTCCCACTTCTGCATGTCTCTTCTGCATCATTTCAATATATCTATTCAAACATCGTACCTGAATAAGTAACAAAAAGCAACGCATGACTCTTGTTGTTTTTTCTGTGTGTGAAATTCGCATCTAAAATGATGCTGTTGATTTTCAATGTGGTGTAGGATTAGTGTGCCTAATCTTCACATTTCTACAGATTGATGAACATAGATGTGCATGAGGGACTTTAAGGTTCTGAGTTTAGTCCCTGAGTCTCTGCACAATTTGAAATTATTTGCTTAAAATAGGGCCAAATGTTCATTTTAGAGGGTCATAAAATGCCAACAGCTCAGGAACTGTTGTTACCATTGGAAGATCAAATCTTTTTTCAAAACATCTGGCTTCTGAACACCGAGTGGAGAGAGCCATGCAGAACTACGTGAAAAGGGACTATACCGAAGTACTTTATCAGTAAACATGCAGTAAGAGGTGAAAGTATGTGCACGTCAACAGTCCTCAATGCATTCAACATATGCTGTTGTTGCAATACACCGTAATAACTGAGCTATTCAGTGCCAATGCTGGAAGTAGCAACTGTGTCCTTTTAGTAACAAAATATAACAAAGTGGAAAAATAACAAAGTGGAAAACACGGGTGTGGAGGTGGATGGCCAAGACACCATCAAAAACCATGCAGGACTTTCATGCGGGAGACCAGAGTCACCTTAAACCATGACCATTGTCTTTCCCTACCTCCCCAGTCTTTTATTTTCCTAACTGGACCCATACCCTTTCCTTCACCCTTGGTTATTTGTGGCAATCACATACTTCCCCTAACCTTAGCCAAACCATAGTTATCACACACAGATAGAAGGATTTAAACATGTCTGCATTGTTAACTGCATGTTTGCTGTCCAATGAAACTCCATGCATTCTGCATGCTGCTGCAGTTCACTGTGATTCCTGAGCTTTTAGTCTCAGGCCACCAGAAAATCACATAAGATAAATAGTCACTGGTCGCCATGGACTAAACTAAACTGTTTGTCCTCACCTGTGAGGGGATAATTTACCATTTATCTTATATGATGCCTGGTTTGTCCACAAACTATCTGTAAAGGCAGAGATCACTTTCAATGAGGATAGATGGAGGCTATTTATGTCCAATGTGAGTATTTTTAAATGTAAATGCACAATGTCTTGAAGTCTTGATAAACAGTCCAAGTGAATCATCCTTCACATTGTGCTGCTTATCTGATCAGAGCTTGATCATTTCTCTTTTTGGGAGACAGAATTATTTGATTGGTAAGAACTTGATGCAGCATTCAGAAGAAGAAGATAACACACAAAGCAGCTCAGTAAAACGGCACATTTTGGAGAAGTAACAGTAATTCATATCTGATTAGCAATCAGGGAAGCTTTAGAGTGACAATGGCTGTATTTTTTTTTCATACACAGTGGTGTTGTTCATCCTCAGTATACTGGAAATGTCTCCTCTCCCTCGTATTGCTCTTGTAATGAAATTTGGAGTGAATCACTGGAATAACTGATCACCCCATTCCACATACACACAGACCCTACTTCATGTGATTTACTGTGCAAGTAGCTTCCACAGACGGCTACGGTGGAACCATCAAGCACTGACTGTGTGTTTGTGTGCGTGCTTGCACACATGTTTAGGCAGGCCATTTAGAGTTGGCCTGGGACTCTGCGAACTGCAAGTATCTCTCTTTTTTAGGTGCTTCCTTCAGGCTGAAATGCACAAGTGATTTGTTTAGCTACTATTTTTTTTCTTTCTTATCTCAAGATGATGCAATGTGCTGACCTATCTCCACATGAAGCCACACCTGGGAGCACCAAAACTGTTCCAAGAAGGCATTGGTGAATATTAAAAATCAGGGTGTGGTATGATGAGCAGTTTTGCTCTTGGTGACTTTTGGTGGCACAAAAAAGAAAAAAACATTTTCCCGCTGATGTGTAATCAGGTATGCTCACAAGAAATAAGACGTCACGTTCACTTAGTCTCCAGCGAGCTACAATCTTTGTTGAAGAGGAGAAGATGGTGCTACAAGCTCACCTATCATGCCTTAGCTTGAGGCTTTCAGAGACTTTCTGCTGTCTTTTAGAAAATCCTTAAAGAGTACATGAATCCCGAGCTGTCACTGCTGCTAAATCAAACACACCCAATTCAACCCGCTCTCCCTGAGGTGGTGTGATGTAAGGGAAAGGTCGAGCCTGTGCTAATAGCTTACAAATCTCTGTCGCAAAACTCTGAGTGAAATATAGCTGAGTAGTAGGTGGAGCAGAGATTTTCTCAATGAGCTCTTCTTATTTTATCAAGTCATTGGACAGTGTAGTAAAAAATACAGTGGACATCGCCCGTTACAACGATAATCCTCAAATAATAACTTAGTAGTAGTGACACATCATTAATCCAATCAGAGCTCATTACTAACCATATCTCCATTTGCATCTGCATTATACCAATTAGGGGAACAATGTGATTCTGCCATGTCCCCACAAATGAATTAAGATCATCTGATTACACGGAAGCGTGTGGAAACGTATATTGTCAGGGTTCCATTGAAATGAATGCCAAGCATTAGTAAAGCTGTACCAGCTGTGGAAGCCTTATCTTGCAGTCACTGTGGGGGAGATGGTGCTTCACCATGGTACAATCTAATAATGATACTACAACAAGAAAAGGGAGCTACCATCCATCTAAAACCATGACAACTGGGTCATCTTAGTTGTATGTTATTGTTAAACAATTCATTTAACCGACTGTACTTACTGTTAAAGTGCTTTTTTCATGTAATTGACATTTTCTGAATGCATTCAGTGGTTGAACATGGCGTCCATGCTTGATTAGATGTTTGGGTTGCACCTTTACCAAGTAAACAGTGCAATTAAAGTCTATTCACAATAGAGTCTGAGCACAAGTTCTGACATGATTAACACATTCATATCTTCATTAATTATTGTTAAAATCAACAGCATGAACCCAGTAGTTTTACACCTTGCTGGCTGGCATGTTTTCAAGGCTTTGCAATGCTGTAGTAATGGATGCTGATGTAAACATTTAGGCATAGGTGCAGGTCTGAGAAATTGTCTTTGTATATGTTGTTTAATGCCTCACCTTTCTCTGTATATGTTGTTTGTTCTTTATTTTAGATTTTTTTAACTCCTTCAGTTTTTTATGTATTTTTTCCCTACACAAGTACATAGAGTGCAGAATGTTTTGACTGGAGTCAAATTCCTTGCATGTGCACATACTGTATATTGGATTCTGATCTGCACACGGCTCACATTCAGATTCTACTTCCTAGTATTAATAATATAACCGAGAAATCTTAATGTGCATTTTGTAAATGTGAGATGACCATGTCATCATGTACGTCACATGTCATATCATACAACAATCTTTAAAACCTCTTTAAATTCATGGTAATATCATTATGGACCTGTTTGTAGTTTAATACCACTTTGCAGTGATCATCACATAATTACTGACTAAAAGAGACACAGTGTGTGACGGTTTTACAGGACTTATTTTGTAGATGTTGACCACACATGTATAAGAAGAGAAAATAGTAGAATGAATAGGATTTTTTGTTGTTGTTGTTGTTCATATTCAATAGTATTTATCTTCCATACATTTCAAATACTTCGTTTTCACTTGAAGTACGTTTTTATCTCAATATTTCGATCTCTAAAATGTAATTAAATTAACAGTGCACTTTTACTAATTTTGTACTTTTCCTGTCAGTGTTTGCTATGCACAGATGGGTGCTTCTCCCACTTTTAAATGTCCTTCTGTTTTTAATCTTTCATCAATCTTCAAAAATCTATTTATTTCAGAGTCCAACTCTGGGTTGCACTGTGGAATCTGGCTGCTCGCAACATTTCCAGCAAGACAAATGGGAAGTGAAAGCTAAAACCAAAAGTTCTCATTCATTTCGTCGTGTCTTAGCTCATTAACATCAAGTTGAAAACTTCCTCTGTGGCTGCAGCTCAAATTAACCTGATAGGATAATGTGAGTCAGGGAGCCGTCACAGAGCCCTCAAGGAGGAGGGTTGAAGAGGAGTGAGGAGGGTATCAGGTGGGTATGAGCCCAGTGGAAGCAGCAACGAGTGTGTAGTGGCCGCTGACCTTCATTAACATGTCTCAGCGAGCTATGTCGAGCAGTGCGCTTTGCGATAGCGCCTGTTTGCTCACGCAGGAAGGGAAGACGGTGATGAATTTCATCAAGGCAAGGAGATAAGACTGTTATTAGAGCCGTTCGAGAATCAAAAATGGGAAAATAGAGATAGAGCAAGAGAGGAGTCAAGAAGATTACACGCCAAAACAAGAAATCACACGGGTGTGCTGGGAGCAGGTAGTAAACAGGTTGGTGATACACAAAAAAAACAATGTTTTCATGGTATCATGTATACAAATGAGAAGCTCATCAAAAATGAACAGCTCTAATTCTCTGTGCTGTCAAACATGGGAGCGATAAAAGGAGAGGCACGTGTGTGACTGTGTGTCAGTCTGAGTCTGTGTACTCTGACCCTGGAGACTCCCCCGAAGCAATGAGGTGTGGGTACAAATCAAACTTCATTACAGCCACAAGCAGTGAGGACTACAGTGGGCCGAGCAGGCGATAGCATAGAAGAGAGTAGAACTAAACCACAGAGAGCACGCGGTTGAGTCTATCCCAGCATCACTGTACTGTTATTATAATAGTGGAAGGTAATTTTAGGGTTTGGTGATGACTGCAGGATAAACCACTTGGTAGCTGGTGGCTTTTTATTGTAATTGCATGTTTGTTGCGAGTTTTCCGAATTAGAATCCAAATTGGCATCAGTATTTTTACAATTCGTATCAGAATGGGCTTATTTGCTTCGAAGATTCCTGTATCTGAATAGGAGAATCTTGACAAAACTAAAAGTCTGCAGCCATCTGAGCTGCTCTGTGAGGCCGTCTGATGGTGCTTTGAGCTAAATGCTAATTACAGCATGGCCACATGCTCACAGTGACAATGCTACCAAGCTGATGATTAGCAGGTATAATGTTTACCATGTTCACCATGTTAGTTTAGAGTGTTGGCATGCCAACAGGACCGACATTGCGATCCCTGGGCTCCCTGGAAGTGAGAGTCTGTTTGGGGAAAGCCAAAAGGAAATTGCGTCCTCTTAATGTGTTTCACCTCTGATGAATCCCAAGCAGTCGATAGAAATTTTGTGTTTTTACTCCTGAAACGGTCATGCCACTGTCATTCTGCTTTATTATTTGGTGTACGCACAGTACCTGCTTCAGTGCAGGAGATGTTTAATTTTGTTACAATCTAAGATAATGGCTGAACTCAGACAATGGAGGATTTGAATAGTAAAAGGAATTTATTGTCATAAAAATGAATAATGTTCACAGGGAGATGATCCTAGTTGATCCAGACGAAGAACAGACAGGTAGGTGCAGTGAAAATAGATGAGGAAAATAGTTTTAGTCCCTCATAAAACAGACAGGGAAAACTCTGAGGCTGTAGTAAAGCACAAGGATAAGCAAAGAGGCTGAGACTTGTTACCAGGACAGTGAGAACAACAACCTCGCAAAGACTGGTGAGGCGATCTGGGTTTTTATTCTGTGGCTGATGAGTGTGGATTGGCTGCAGCTGTGGTGGCTGAATGGCACTGGCAGCAGGTGTAGGTGAACCAAGATTGTAGGGAACCGCTCAGTCCAGACACACACACACACACACACACACACACACACACACACACACACACACACACACACACACACACACACAAAGAGAGACTGACATGACACAGTGGGATAGGGGAAACACAGCAAACACAAGGAAAGGAAGGAGGATTCCTGAAAAATTTAAATTTTTATGATTTGTTTTATATGTGCAGCTTTACCACATGCATGAACTACATGCAAGATTAGCAGCGAACCACTGGACTCAATAACAGCAGCATCGGCGATGTCCTCCATATGTTACGGGTACTGCGTGAAAGCTTTCATTTGGGTTTACCACTTGCTGTTGTCTTTGCAGTTAATGGAGCCATGAAATCCAAATTCAGGCAAATAAATGGGTGTCTCAGTGAAGTTGAATATATATACATATCCTGTCTATGAAGCAAAAATGCTCAGTACCAACAAAAAAAAAAAACACTACCAAAACATGTATTAAAATAAGGGCAATAAGCTACTGGGAAAATAACCACAAAAAAAAAAGAGAATAATTTTGGTTCATATTTCAAGACAGAAGATGGAATTAGTTGAACTGCATCTTAGTGGCTGACATGCATTAGGTCACATGTGCAAGTACGAAAGAAATGGGATGTGTTTGTAATTGAAAAGCATTTGGAGCCACCCTTGGAAGTCATTTGAGTAACTGTATCAATACCCTTTTTTGGTGCACTGGGTCTGTTCACATCTGGATTTAGATACATGTAAATTAGATCTGATAATTATCCAATCATCAACAATCACTTATTCATACCAGGTGTAAATGTGGTATTGTATAATCCTTTTATGGTGAAATGTTTTATTCCTGTTTGTTGCACCCACTTTCCCCAACCTGCAGCTGACCCCAGTATAAATCCACTGAAAATATGTGACATCAATTCATCCATATTTGGCCAGTTATCTAAGGGAATGACACTAAATAAGTTGTGCTGACGATGGTCCCCTGTCGAAATGATGGCTTTTTGGACACATTTTTCCACATTTTGTCACCTCCTGCACATCATAAATTGATTCATTTTGCATGTGAAGAGCCTCTTCTACTCATTTTGTGGGCATTTTTTGGAAAAATGTCCAAGTGCAGCACCGAGAATAACTCTGCAAATGTCAGGGTGAGTGTGTGTCTGTGCATGTAGTGTATATATGCACTTTGGGCTCTAAACCTCATCTGTCTAAAGAGCCAAAGAGACATGTGTTGAGACTGTGCCAGTACTCCAGCCAACACGAGCTATCTGATGGAGCTTTTTCCACAGCCTTGGTTTGCCCTCAGCTTCTCTGCCAGCCGGCAGAACTCAGATCAGAGCCTTTGAGCAGAGAAACAAAGAGATGTCTTCCACCGATTACGGGTATAACAAATTTTCTTTTATCATTCCCAATTCTCCTATGACTAAGCTAGATTCCTTGGGGCATTCACTCTGACAAGGCAATCTTTTCTTTATTATTCACAGGAGCTAACTCTCTTGACTTTGAACAAGTTTCATGTGTAGCCTTTACTTTGTAATCCACACTGTGAATGGTGTGGCATTCTGACAAACAGCCACATTTGGAGAATAATGCACACTGGAGCGATACACTGAATTTCACCTCCTCACTACCACTGATGTGTCAAAGCAGCCAGCATACCATGCTAAGTATTTCTCCCCATTAAGAAATCATGAACCATCTGCCTGCTCAGCTGAAATTGTACATGATGTGAGGGATGCCGATCATGTTATGCTTAATTAATGAGGCATTGTGTGCTTGCCAGTGAGTGACACCGCCAGATAATAACATGCAAATGTTCCCCGTTTCTGCAAAATGAGAACTTCGGGACTGCTTGCATGGACTTGCTCTTATTTAAGATGTTCAGGTGCAGAGAAGAGATAGTGTTCAAAAAGCAGATAAGGTGTTATATAGAGACATTTCATGAAAATAACAGTTTGATTGATTTTACAGATAGAGGGTGACAGTGAATGACACAGCAATGCAGCGTCAAAACATCAAGCAGAAACCTGTTAGAGACTGCTGCTTCTCCTCCAGGAAACCAGACAAACTGTCCAGAATAGAAATTGGCGAGCATGATAAACTAGTCAATCAAAAGTATCACTTTCGATTAAGCCTAGTGATTTTAATACTAAAGGAAACCGCTGTTCATTTTGTAGGTCTGTCTACTGGTTATATAACCTTGTACTAGATGGTGCCGAGCCATTGTTCAGCCAGTCCATTATTACAATTCTTTACATATCTTTTTTTCCCCTACACATACTCCGGCACCAACACTAGCCAATCACAAGAACATCTCCTCCAAACATGTTTTTGCACTGTCAGGGTTTCTGAATAAGGGGTCGTCCGACCAATGTGCAGTCCCTGAGAAGATCTCGGATCTTCTGGTACCTAATCTGGTAAAACTCTTGGCTTGTTTACAACCAGTGTGTCTCAGTCTCAGCACTCTTGTTTGTTGCCCCATTGTACCTCATTTTGTTTCCATCCTGGTCAATAACAGGTCCAGTGGAGCAAAAAACAGTCTTGAGATGCTCATGCAGGTTGTAAACAAGCTGAGAATTTTGCTAGATTAGCCAACACTGTATACAGTGAGAAGGTAAAACTGAAACTTTCACTTTTCATATTGCTACAAAACTCTACACTCCCAGCCACACCAAGAACAGTGGGTCAATGTTAACGCAGAAAGTCAGGCTGTAAAACTGGCTGGATGTTTGTAATGAACAGTTTTGGTTGCAAGTTTACCCTTCACCTTTGCTTTTCTCCTCCATATAAGTCTGATTAGCCTGAGCATTTGTTTTCAAACTGTTTAATCGTCTCACTGCTTGTGTTTGTTGCCCCCCAGACTTATTTTGAGCAATCTCTCTGCATTTCGACATCTCAGCAATTATTGCGGTAAGTACAAAGTTTTGGTAACTTATAGAGACACATAGAACTGATAGAAAAACTAGACCCCAGGCTGTGAGACAAGAGTACAGCATGTGGTAATCTTTTTGAAGCTTAAAGAAGACGATAATGGAATAAATAGGCCAAAGAAATATACAGTGCTTTTCTCACTCAAAAGAGGCCTGTGATTATGAGACGAAGAGGCCACAGCCGTGCTTTGTGAGGCTGTACTTAGGAACAGTAATGCTTAAGCTAAATGCTAACAAATCTTAGTGTATGTTTGAGGCTAACATTTGCCAGAGCCACCAAAGTCTGTAGGATTATTTCTCTGTGGACGACAAATGCCTTTACATCTTAATCCGTCTTTAATCCATCCAATGGCTTCTGGGATATTTAAGTCGGGACCAAATGGGTCGATTGGCAGACAGACGAACATGATAATCACTACAGTACTCCTGCTTGGCTAAACATTTGCGTGTCCATAGTACCTGAATTGCACCTGTTGACACCAAGAGGTCAGTAGAACTGTAAATACATATAGAAACCCACCACCACCAAACTGCTTTCAGAAAAAACATTTTATTTACACTATATTAAAAAAAATCTGTATGGCAAGAGGCAGAAAATTCAGCAAAGTATAGGTAAGTTGTTTTGCATAGATGATATCAAGGAAAGTGGCAGAAACATTTTAATTCTCCTTCAAAAGAAACAAAGTTTTGATGGCAATTGTAGCAAACAAGTTCAAGGAAACAGCTTCTTTTCCCCTGTGCTCTCGATACAAACAGAAAACACACTGACAGACAATAACAGTTCCTCCCACATGCACACACACACATGCACAAGCACACACGTCAAGTTAATGTAGACTGCAATGAGCCCCTCAGAAAAGGAATAGTCAGCTCAGTGAGAAGCGATTAGAGCTCTCTTTGGTCGCCATGGTGTTACCGATGATTGATGTGATTAATAAAGCTGTTGTCATGGCGCCCTCTATGCTTCTGAATGCGGGCCAAAAGACATAGAGGGGGAGAGAAAGAGGAATAGGTAGAGATAGCGACTCTAAAGGCACTCATGTGTCTAACCGCTGTGATTTATCTTTCACAGCTCTGGGACAAACTGCACTCATCAGATTATTATTTTACACACCACATCGCCTCCTCCAACAGCATTAAGATGTCTTCACAGTGAGGCTGAGCTACAATGCTGCCACTGTTGACTTGGTGAAATCATATCAAGCCAATTTGGATTATCAATTTATCCATTAGATATTTGTTCAAGTAGTTAAAGTGCTTCAGACTTCCGGTGTGAGAATCAACCTTCTTCTTTTATTTCTGCATAATGTCTAAAAAGCCAGGGAGTTCAGAATAACCTCAGTTCAAGATTAAGTAATGCTTCACTTTGGTTTCCACTAATGCATGTCTGAGTGCAAGAAATGGGTTTGGTCAGGATTCCTGTTAAGGCATGCACTAATTATCAGTGAACACATGCAGTTCACTGCTTTTCTCTCTTGCCTTGTGCCCAGGTCCACTGAATCTCTGTTGTATAATTCAGTGGGACTGAAGAGTGGTACAAAAAGTGCTGCAAAAGAGGGCGAAAGTCTTGTCGTCACCTTCAGGCTAACCACCTCTGGCTTCTGGAGATGAATGCCGTCTCTGAAACTGTTTCAGCTGCCTCTCTGAATAAAATGAGACATGTTCCTTGAGCTCATTGTCTCTATTCTGATACAAATGAGCAGCGACTGCACTTGTTATCAGAAGTGAAAGCCTTTGTGATGATTCTCAGTCATTCGGGTTATGGTTTTGTTTGGCCCCTTGGGTGCTGTGCGACAAGGTGTTAATATAACTTTGCTGTAACCTTACGGAGTACAGCAAACGTGTTAGTAAGCACTTGCTTATTTTACACATTCAGAAACATTAGTATTAATTTAGAGTTGGTGTCCGGCCAAGTGGTGAATGTGAGTTCAATATCCACGCTACTTTTAGTTCTGTTTTGGTCTCCACTTGGGGGTAATATCTGGCTTTTTGGTTACTAAATGCTGGGTGCTCACGTTGCCTGCTTTTTATAAAGTGGCTTTCAACAAACTTTTTCATTGAAAACAGCTGCCTGCTGAAGCTGAAAATGATGCAGACGGGAGTGGAGAGAGCGAACCAAAACAGTAAAAAACAAAGATAATAAAACGCTAAGATGCACCACAGAGCTGAAGGGCTGCAGAGTGGGTGACAGTCTGACTCTAGTACTGCCGAGTGAGGTTATGCCCTGGCTGGATTTTTAGCAATTTGTGTCAAATGTCAATGTGATTTTTGAGGTTTTCTTACCTCTAGAAAAGATTAATCTTCTTATACCTCAACACTACTGTGCTTGAGATTATTGATTGGGAAACGACTGCCTCTGCGCTCTAATACCTGGAAGGCGTTTTGCTGCAATTATTGTACAATAGATTAAAGATACACTCCTCTAATCAAGAAAAAAGTCTGGAAGCAAATAGAAAGTCTTACTTCACTGAGCAGAGTGAAATGGAAGAGGTTTTCAATTTGCTTTGTATGTTCTTTGACATTTGCAAAACCAGGCACCTTTTATTTTTATAGGTATGTTTTAAACGGCTGAGAAGACCTAATAACTTCTTTCAAGCATCTCACTGTTGAACGGTGTAACACATGGGTTTGATCGATATGAGCTTGCCTTCATTTCTCAACAGCACAGAGTTGAGGGAGATAACGTCATTATGCTTCATAAATGGCGGCATGCAGTGTAATTAAGAAGGAAATTACCCAGAGGTCAGCTCACACCTGGTGGAGCTGAGTAGCTGAGATAACGGTGGGATTGTTTTAGCTTTGATCTCAGCTGTCTGTTCAACATGCTCCCTGTGTGATTTGTTTGAGACGATGTGGATGTCTCGTTCTAGTTTTGGTCCAGGCTGAAAGTTGCTTTTTGGATTCAGTGAACCAAGATAATTTCCCTGTAGTTTATCTGTCACTTTCTCATGGCTCATCAGTGATCGCTCTATACACAATTGCTAATTTTACTCACAGCAGAGAGACCTCTCTCTACCTTGATCCATTACACCATCTCTATTGAACATGTTCACTCCAGTTCATCAGGGTTTCTATTCTGTGTTTCGTAGCATAGAAATGGAGAACACCTTGTCTAATGCATGGATTAATTCATTTGAAGCCACACTGGAGATGACTGTGTGACTTGCAGGGCTGGGAAATGAACGGAGCTGTGCTGTTGTATTGTTATAGACGGTGGGTGGATATGATGCACCTTTCCCTCACCTCCAAACGGAGCACCGAGAGAAATGAAAAATATCCTCTACAATGTGCAATAACATGGGAAAACCCAACCCGACGTAGAAATAGTATCTCTGCACAGTGTGTTAAATCAAACCTACAGAAAAACACTGGATCCATTTGCTACATTATAAGCTTAAATTACATTAATGGTAGTCATTCTGCGAATACTCTCTGATATCAGATGCTTTCATTGTATTACCATGGCAGTGATAACTCGCTGTGGAGCTTGAGGAGGACAGATATATTGTAGCTTCTGCAGTTGTGACACAAACCTAATCAGACATAGCCATGGGGGAGGGATTGGGATGCCTGAGGTCCACCTGGCTTTGAATGTAGGCCACTGGGTGAGAAGGAGGGATATTCTCAGAGTGCTCCCCTACTCCCCATGCTAGGAAGTAGTCCTAACCGTTGGCCATTATTACAGGCGGTGTGATAGGCTCTGCTCCACTGCTCTGACATGTTAATATTACATGAAACTGTTAGGGATGACAGTGAGCCCGGGGCAAGAGGGAGGCATTCATTTTTTTTCCCCTCAGCAAGATTCACCTATTTCTTTTTGCCCCTCCATCCATCTCAGTAACTTTAAATAACTCATGGCCTAATTATCCAAATATGGGGAAGCACAGAGTAGCATAGAATTAATTTGATTTTGCGCTCATTGTTTCATATCCTGTGTTGTTGCAATACACAGATTCTTGCAGAGAGACAGCTGTGTGATACACTTGTGTGTACACAATGTATGTGTAAGTGTGTCCTGAAACAGCCCTTTGCATATTGAGCACCTGTGTTATTACAAATGGCAGAGATGTGAGATGCCGTCTGGTGATTTAGCCCACTCACCAACATCAGCATTTGGCCTACAGCAGTGACACAACTCATGGAGGCAATTAAGGCACTCCTGAGTCATAACTCAGTCAAATACTAACATACAAACATGATACACATGTTTATGGATTTGGTGTGACTTACACTTCATCGCTAATAAACATCCATAGATCCACTTAGGAATCATCGGAAAATGAATACTCCATGCAGCATTAGAACTTGCCTGAGAATTATCTTATTTTTACCTATCAAAGGTAGTGGAAACAGGAACCCCTGCATTTTTTCACTAGTACCAATTTGTCTCAATTTAGTCTGAGGAGAGGCCCAGAGTTTAAATCTCTGAAAACCCCGGGGTGAGCGCCTAAAATTCATATGACTTCAAACTCACTTATGATGAATTAATGTTGGCCCAACATTCATTAGAGTCTACAACATCCAACTGTTTCCTTAACAAGTGCCTTCCTGTGTTTTTTACGCTCTGTATCCTTTCCTTCTCACATTCAGCATTTCTTGCTTTCAAACCACCCCTCTCTCTCCTTGCCGTTCTATCTCCTGCATAATCTCCCCCATCTCCGCCACCTTCCTCCCTTTCCCCTCAGTTTCTCGATTCATCCCTCCAAGGACACATCCACCAGGTCATTATCTTCTTCCTGCTGGCATAAATTTGAAGCATATCTATGCCAACCGCTCACAAACACAAACGCCCAAATGCACTCACACTTGGCCGAGGGCAAGTGTTTGATGGAGTCAAGTGGAACTAAATTGATGGTCAATTCTCCCTCATAACTCATGCACATGTGCCTCTTTCATAAAAATGCAAATGCACACAGACGTGCATGCGTGTGCTCTCAAAATAATTCAAATATCTTCACCTGTCGCTGTCCGAGACAGGCCCACAAAGCGCGGTGACAGTTAGAGGGGCGAGCAGAAGGCGTCAGGGAGGTGGCTTATGACAGCGACACAAAAGCACTAGTGTTTAGCTGAAGGAGGTTGTATCATACATTAGGCTGCTGCTGCATCGGCCTGCCACTGAGCTGAGGTAACCATGGCAACAGGCTGCTGGGAGACAGTGGAGTGAGAGTCAGCAGGCTGGAGTCAGTGGGCCTTCAGCTTTTGAACACCAAGAGAGATTAGCTCAGAGCAAAACCCTAAACCTCACGCTACACACAGCTCTACGTCAGGTATTGATGTTGAAGGAAGTGGAAAGTAAGAGCAGTGGGGATACACACAGTTTTTTTTTTTTTTTTTGGCAAATATCCAGCCAAACAGTTGACATCAAAGCACTTGTGCAAGCTCATCGTCTTAAACTCAATGCTCATGGCGGTATGAAATGTAAGAATTATGCAGGAGCATCAAGCAGCTGAGAGCAGGGAGAGCACAGGAATGGAGATAAAACAGCCTGGCATGTGTCAGCAATCAGTGTAAATTTCATCATCTGTGAGCGCTGGATCAATCCCACAGATTAATTATATTGTTATCGTATCTGCAACACATTGCCACAATGTCTATTGCAGATTGCCATGGCAATAGAAAACAATAAGCTCACGGGAGATAAAGGAGGAGAGTGGTGCTTACATAACAAACCAAGGGCAAGACGTGAGGAGGCTCGATGAGCCAGGGAGAGAAAAGGCACAAGAGTGAGAGGGCTGGAGGAACAAGGAGAAATAAATCGATGAGAAGATATCCAGACAGGAGGCAGGAAAAAGAGAGGGAGATGAAGACGGATATCGGAAATGTACAGAAGTAAAAACAAGCCAGAGACAGATTGATATCTAATCCTTCGGAGAGCTTTTAGCCTAGTTTAAGAGGCCAGGGATAAAATATTATGAGATCCTTCAAACAGAAACACAAGGCTGCATGGACAGGATGTTGTGGTGGCAAATACTGGAGGAGAGATTATTTACTGAAGAACCGTGTCATGAAAAAAACATGAGGAATCATCAGAGGGGTTCTCTTTACTCTCCTCCTTAATCCACCTACTCAAGTAGGACATGACACTCTCTCTCCCCTCTCTTGCTGTCTCTCTCTCACTTTATGTAATTTGTGTATCCTCCAGGGAAGAAGCTCAGGCTATGCCCACACTAATGGTGCTAAATCTGAAAACACTGTTTACATGGACAAAGTTTTCCAGTTGCACTCTATATTTTAAGATCATTTTCTGAGAGTAGCCTTCCACACCAAAGCAGAAAAACAACAGAAACAGGGTTAAAGATCTTCTTCTTCCCCTTCCTGAAACTCAATTGCATTTGGCGAATAACAAAATGTTGCACCCCCATCGCCATCTGGTAACACTCTTCATTCTTGTGGTCCCACCTTTCAACAAGGTAGCATGGAAAGATTTTGTAATGCAGTGTGACACCTTACTCCTCATGTGCTTTTCTATGCTCACACTTCAAACGCTCACCATATTGAAGTTCATTTGATCTCTCACAGGTGGAGGGAATTCAAGGAGTCCTAGGACTATTTTGCTGGTGTAATAGATGTGACACAGCAGGGACGCATTTTTAGTCACGCTCTGTCAGTCCTCCACTTCGGTTCAGACTGAAATATCACAGCAACTACTGGATGGATTGCCATTAAATGTTGTAAAGACATTCATGACCCCCACAGTATGAGGTCTAATGACTTTGGTGATCCCCTGACTTTTCCTCGAGCGCCACCACAAGGTTGATATTGTATTGTATGTGTGGATTGCTATGAAATTTGGTGCACATATTAATGTCCCTCTCAGGATGACGTGTAAAAACATATGAGATCACCATTTCAAACGTTTTACTACTTTACTTATGCATCAACCTCAGCTGTGCATTGTGTTATGTGTTGATAAACAAATGCTAACATGCTAAAGTAGACATTAAACCTGCAAAACACAGCATGTTCTAATTATCAATGCGTGCATGCTAGCAGACTGTTATTGCATTTAGCTCAGAACAGGACAGCCTGAAATCAGACATGGCAATACATATCTTGAAGTGCTGTGTGGGTCTCAAACTGCTATTTGGATTGAGATTTACATTTATATCATATATCAACTGTCTACTGGTCATCATGTGTCATTACCTATAAGCTGTAATGTGCTTTATGCTACTTTTTGAAGATTGCCCTTGCAAAAAGGTTTATATTCTATATGAAGTGTCTAGAAGAGACTTCTGAGCTGCCTTGGGACATGATAAGTAACAGAAACACATGAACATTATCATGTATGTAGACACAGAAATACTATGCGTTGGCATGCATTCCTCTATGTCACTGTGAAATATGAATCCCATGAATGTATGAGAGAAAAGAAAAACCTCACCATTACTCCTTCTGCAGTAACAGTGATCTATCTATCATAGATCAAAATTCCCAGATCAATAATGAAAAGGTTTTTTTAATTATTTCACCATTCCACAAATTATTATTGAGCTCTATTTATGTCACATTAACTTTGTTGAACTTTCTGGTCTCAGCTGAGAGGGTCAGAACTATGGAACAACACCATGCTTAAAAATAAATGTGCTCTGGTCTAACTTGCACTATGTGGTATATAAATTGTTTGTGCTCCAACAGCTAATCTGCTGAAATCATGTGTGATAGATGATGGTGGTGTGGCATTTTACAAAAAAATAAATGGTTGCAGATAGCCGTGCAGTGTGCATACACCCAACAAATGAGACATAGCTTCAATTATAGCAAACATGAGGCTGCATGAAGACACACACCTGCACACATGCACACACACACAGAGGACCTTTGAGGATCCCTCCAATGGGGATGCCATTGCCAGAGGCCTTACCTACAGGCATGAGAACTAGAGTAAGGCAGCCTGAATCTATAGCCTGGAGCGATTTTCAGCATCCCAACACACTGATCATACTGATGCTACCTTGCACTTCCCAAGATGATAGAAGTGGGAAAATAATATTTACCACTCAAAAAAAATACTGGGCTATTCTATTGATCGAATCTTATTTTCAATTACTTTCAACGATTCTGAAAACATGATAATTAAGATAAAATGCTTATGTGCGTCATTCTGTTTCGCAATGTTTTGTCTTTGTTTTAATCCAGCACACAATTGTCCTTTATAGCGGTGCACTTTCGCCCCTCCCTGAAAGCCCGAACTCCCTCTCCGCCAGGCTGTGGTATGTTTACTTCAGCTCATGATGGTCAGATGAGCTGTCATTTGCAAAAACTTGGGCAAGCCAGCTGCCAGAAGAAGAAGGCAGAAACTGTCATTGGTCATCAATACACATGCCCTGTCATGCATTTCTTGTCAACGGACATTAAGCAGCTACTTTGGAGTTCTGCAACCAACAAAGAAATGTCAAGCCAAACTAGAGCAGAAGAAAAGACTTTTCTCTGAAAAGTGGTTCCAAAGTGCCATGGCTTGAAGCTAACAAGCTCACTGGAATGTGCTGTTGTTCATGTCCATATCTAGCAGATAAAACAGATGCTTTTCATGCAGGCTGAAGGACTTTTATCCAGTATATGAGGAAGGCAAAAAGAGTAGGACACGCAAACGCACCACAAGCTATTGCCAACAAACAAGCTAATCAAGCTAAAAAGTCCAGTTGCCCACTTGCTCAATGGTGAAATTAAGTTGAATGAACGTCATTGTCCTCATCCTTTATTTTCCAATGTTGAGGATTTAGCTTATTGAACCGGCTGGGAGTAAATGTCGGTGATGCACACTAACGTGAAGTGGAACATGGATAATGCAGAGCATTGCACAAAGTGTCAGTCAGGGGCTGAGAGCAAAGTTGCAGTCAGCTGAAATTTTGGGGGCTGCTCTTTGATGGATCAGAAGACATCACAAAAAACCCTTTACAACTTGACAGAGACTCCACTGAGAGAATGGATGTACTTAAAGCGAGCAGGAAAACGCTTGGCAGCGTCCCCTGTGTGTGACTTGGTCCAAATAGTAAATAGAAGCAATCAGACTGTTTCTCCAACATCAAGGCGGTTAAATTTTCTCTTTGGCTGTTTTTCAGCAGTGCAGCACGTGATGCACAGTCACCTGTCAAAGATGTTTCAAGAATTAGTAACAAAGTATACACATAAACAACAACAAAAATGATGGCCAGGATGTAAATACAGTTGCCATCTTTCAACCAAGTAATTACTTATGCAAATTCCTTAATTGCTTTTCATATGTAGCCGGGTGAACTAGAGACTGTTTATGAGATGGGTTTTTTTTGATATGACAACAATTGAGGCATAAATAGTGTAAAAGTTGTTTGTTCAGTCTAAGGTTACACTGTCCCTTTAAGAGAAGCGCAGGGCTAAACTCGCGAGAGCACAGAGATCCAGGGAGACTTTAGACACACGAAACGGAAAGTAAACAAAACCGCCGCAAAACATTGGACCACAAGACTGTTAAAACGTGTTTGGTGTGTCATCTCTCCACCACGCTGAGGGAAAGACTGAACAGCGGAGCAGCGTGAGTGGTGGTTTATTACACTTATGGGTGAAAACAAAGTTTATGGTGCTTTATGCTAGTTGTTACACTGAAATATCTGAGTTTGGTATGCTTTTGCCTAATTTTAGAGGGGAGAGATGCCGTGTTGAGTTCCTGGTGTGTGTGTCCTCATGCGCAGGTTACACACTGGAGGGAAAGTGAGTTTTTGATTTTCCTGTGAATTTTATTTTTGACTTCTGTGAAAATGTTGTCAGTATTTTGTTCATAAATGCACAGTACATTTAAGGTAATACACTATTGAAGTTACTGAAGTACTTGAACGATTTTGTGGCTTAAGAAAATGTATTTATTTATACCGTGTTTTTGTTTCATTGCCAGGAAAAAGCCACTACTGTTGTCTATATTCGGTAGAAACCTGTTTATTGTTTTGTAGTTGGTGAACATTGTGTATTTAGAGGGTAAACCAGAGATTACTCTTTAAAGGTGCAGATGTATTTATGGGTGTTCTTTTGGCATCAGTGCTATCAGAGTACAAGGGTTAACAGTTAAAGTACCTGATTTATGTACAGAAAAGCAAGGTAGCCATCCTTGACAGTTACCACCGCAATTATCTACAGTACTCAATCAACAGTATTAACGCTGTTCTTATGTTTTTTGTAAGTTCAGTCGGGGAATAAAGACCCACATAAAATTTTATTCTGTGTCCGGTCCCATCCTTTTATGACCAGGCCACATAAATTGGTGTCAGAAGTGGGATCCCCCTTCAAGCTTTGAGGTTGTAGTTTGCACAGGGAGTTATTACATAGACAACAGTAGTGGCAAGAAGTGGTCCAGTTCCGGTGCCAGCAAGGGTGACGGCTGTGGTGTGGTGTCCCTGGAGTAGCTGTGCATGACCTGTGGCCAGTGTCCCTGGACGAGAGAGGTGTCTGCATCATCGCCGTGGGCTGCTGGGAAAGAAAAAGGCCCGATCCTGTCGGCTTCGAGACTGTAGACAGAGACACATAGAGACCATTGGTGACTGCTTTGTTCTGCTGTAATAAAGACACTGAAACAGAGACTTGGAGATGTCAGAAGAAGACGAGGGGGCAGCCGCTCCCGTGGCAGGACCCAGCCAGGAAGATGACGCAGCTTCTCTGCCAGGTGATGGAGGTAACCCTTTGGCACAGCTGCAGTCACAGATTTTGGAACTGAGCAGAAAACATGATGCAGTAATGTCAAGCATTGCTAACCTGGGTGATGTTCAAACAAGATCCATTGTTTATATTCCAAGGGAAAAACATATTGTACCCTTTTGTGGTGAATCTGGAAAAGATGTGAACACTGTAGATGAGTTTATAGAAGAGGTTGAGCGGGCAATAAGAGCGAGGGGTCTATGCAGAGAAGAACAAGTAGACTTTATCCTTTCATTGCTAAAGGGGTCAGCTTTAGAGGAGGTCAAGCTATGTATGGGAGGGCAGCCAAAGCAACCCAATGACCTTTTCTCATATTTGAGGGGAGCCTTTAAAGAGAAGCGCACAACGCCACAACTGTTACATGCTTTCTATGCTCGCAGACAGGCAGATGGAGAAGATTTGCGTGATTATTCACACGCCCTCTCCCAGCTGCTTAATTCAGCCCTCCAGCAGTCCCCTAATGCGGTACCTGATTCACAGCTGGCTTTGAGAGACCAGTTTATTGAGGGGGTGCGAGACTCTGCCCTAAGACGCGAACTACGTAGGCTTGTTAGAGAGAAACCTGACTCCAGTCTATTTGATGTAAGAGATGAGGCAATGATTTGGACCCTTGAAGACCGCCCCCGTAACACTAATGTGGCGAGAAACAGAAACCTGGTAGGCGGCAGCACCAATGAGGGTTCAGGGGAAACAGACTTGTCTGGTAGTATTCCAGCTGACCTGACAGTTACCCTACAGGAAGTAGTTAAAATAATTGCACAGCAGGGTAAAGCTATCACTGAGCTAACAGATGCAGTTCGTAGCCTCACCATACAGAATGCCAGTTCAGACAGTGGCAGCAAGGGGGGTAGACCTAAAGTACAACCCAAGTATACCAGTGAGGGTCAGCCAATTTGCCTGCGGTGTGAGGGGGTGGGTCATATGGCTAAACAGTGCACTGCCCCCCGTAAACCAGCAAGTCAGTCTCATCCTGCACCTAGTCCTGTGGTGCAGGGAAACAGGGGCCCTCCATTGCTGTGAGCCGGGCAATGCGAGGCAAGTCAGAAGGCTCAGACACCTTAACCAAAGAACGTTTTCTGGAAAATGCTGTAGGTCAGTGCCCTGAAGTAGATGTCCAGATAGGTGGCGTTCCCCTTCGGTGTATACTGGACACAGGAAGTAATGTAAGCACCCTGACAGAAAGTTTCTTCAGAAACCACCTCCATGGAGGAGACGAAGATATGCACTGTACTGCTAAATGGCTCAAACTAACAGCAGCTAACAAGTTACCACTCCCCTATCTCGGCTATGTTGAGCTAGATGTGGAAGCCATGGGGATAACAATCCCGGCGTGTGGCTTCCTGATAATCAAAGACGACAAAAATGAAGAACCAGATCCCTCCCTACCTGGCATTATCGGAATGAACATTGCTAAGCGGTGCAGGCAGTTAGTTCTCACGGAGTTTGACACAGCTCTGGGGGGCAAGCTGGATTCTGTCTGGCGGGAGGCTTTCCACAGAGTACAAGAGGCAGAGCTTGTTGGAAAAATGTCCACAGCACGTGTAACAGGCAAACACAAGGTACGTGTACCTGCTCTATCTGTTGCCACAGTCTATGCATGGGGACTGAAGAACCAGTTCAGCAGTAACTCCAGCATGCTGCTTGAGCCAGGAAACACTCCTCTGCCTGGTGGGTTGATGGTTGTTCCCACTGTGATCTCAGTCAACAGTCCGGTGTTCCCAGTCCAGGTAATTAACCTCTCACCGGAAGATATCTGCCTGTCCCCCAAGACTAGGCTGGGCATTCTTAGCCCATGCCAGTGCATTGAAGGTGATCCATGTGAAGTGAAGTTTCAGCGGATTTCCGCTAACCATGAGGAAGTGACCATCAACCAGAGGGACGGACAGGAATCTGACAATGATGTAAAAAGCTTGCTAGATCAACTACACATTGGTGGCACACCAGAGCAGCAAGCGGATCTCAAAGCACTCCTGAAGAAATATGCAGATGTGTTTGCAGTGCATGATGAGGACTTGGGGTTTACTGATCAGGTGCAACATGAAATCCCTCTGGTGGATGAAACGCCCATCTCCCAACCTTACCGCCGCATACCACCTAATCAGTACCAGGAGGTCAGGGAGCACATTTCTGAGTTGCTGAGAAAAGGAGTAATTCGGGAGACTTCGAGCTCCTACGCTTCACCAGTCGTTCTGGTCCGCAAATCTGATGGAAGCCTTAGGCTTTGTGTAGACTATAGGCGGCTCAATTTGAAGACCAGACGAGATGCGTTTCCACTCCCACGCATTGATGAAAGTCTGGATGCTCTGAGTGGTGCCAAGTTCTTCTCCACCATCGACCTGGCAAGCGGATACCACCAGGTCGCGGTACATGAAAAAGACAGACACAAAACAGCATTCACCACACCATTTGGTCTGTATGAGTACCAGAGAATGCCCTTTGGGTTATGTAATGCGCCTGCTACATTCCAGCGCCTCATGCAGGCCACCATGAGTGATTTAGTGTTTCAAATTGTGTTGATCTATTTGGATGACTTGCTTGTTTTTTCGCCAACATTCCATGACCACCTGGTGAGGCTAGAGACAGTCCTGAAGAGATTGAGGGAGACAGGGTTAAAGGTCAAAACGGAGAAGTGCCATTTTCTCCAGCCTGAAGTCAGGTTCCTTGGGCACCAAGTCTCGGCCCAAGGCATAGGTACTGATCCCGACAAGATAAGTGCAGTGAACCAGTGGCCAGTCCCAAACACTGTAAAAGAGCTCAGGTCTTTTTTGGGCTTTTGCAGTTATTACAGGAGGTTTATCGAGGGTTTCTCCCAAATTGCAGGGCCCCTTCACGATACTGTAAATATATGCCTCAAAGAGACCAGCCAAATGAGGGCTAACCAGCTGTTCAGGTCAGCATGGACGGCACAATGTCAGCAAGCTTTTGAGCTGCTAAAAGAGAAGCTAACCAGTGCTCCCACACTAGGCTATGCAGACTTCACCCTACCCTTTATTCTTGAGACGGATGCTAGCAGTCTAGGCTTAGGTGCTGTTCTGTGTCAAGTGCAGGCGGGTGGGAAGAAAGTGATAGCCTATGCAAGTCGAAGGCTCAGGGGGGCTGAGAAGAATGATCAAAATTACAGCAGCATGAAGCTTGAGCTATTAGCACTAAAGTGGGCGGTCACAGAGAAGTTTAGGGGTTACCTTCTGGGGTCCAAGTTTACCATCATCACAGATAACAACCCTCTGTGCCACCTCTCCACCGCCAATTTAGGGGCTATTCAACAGCGATGGGTTGCTCAGCTGGCCGTGTTTGATTTTGATGTAAAGTACCGCCCTGGCCGATGTAATACTGCGGCTGATGCTCTCTCCCGGCGGCCAACCACTGACGAACCAGAACCAGATAGTGAAGATGCAGAATATGATGGTTGTGTAGCCATATGCAACTTACTCAAGACAGGGACAGCCTTAAGCCCAGATTTAGCAATTGCAGGGGATGAGTGCTGTATGATCAGGCAGCTACAGGTTTCTGCTGAGACAGTACAAGACAACACCCCCACATTGCCTGGGTATTCCAAAGTGGAACTCCAGAACTTCCAGACATCTGACCCAACACTTGCAGTGCTGAAAGGTTTCTGGAGTCGCCAGAGAAAACCTACCTATCAGGAGAGAGGGGGCCTATCCAAACCAGTGCGCTCGTTGTTGAAACAGTGGCCACGACTCAGACAAAAAGATGGGCTCTTGTATCGAGTGATTGAGGATGTTCATCTTGGAGAATGTTACCAACTGTTGTTGCCTGCCTGCCTCAAAGAACAAGTGCTCAGGAGTGTACATGACCAGATGGGACATCAAGGCATTGAGCGGACCTTGGGCCTGTTGAGACAAAGGTGTTTTTGGGGGGGTATGCATGAAGACGTTGAGCAGTGGGTCAAGAAGTGCCAGAGGTGTATTTTAACAAAAATGCCACAGCCAAAGATTCAGGCACCCCAAACCCCATTCTTGGCTACTCGCCCACTGGAGGTCGTTGCGGTAGATTACACCACCCTTGAACGTGCCACTGATGGTCGTGAGAATGTTCTAGTGATAACAGACATATTCACAAAGTTCAGTCAGGCCATTGCCACGCGAGATCAGAAGGCAGATACAACAGCAAAAGTACTTCTTAAGGAGTGGTTTCTGAGGTATGGGGTGCCAGAACGCCTGCACTCCGACCAGGGCAGAAATTTTGAAAGTGCAGTTATTGCAGAGTTATGCAAGTTGTATGGGGTAAAGAAAACCCGAACGACACCCCATCACCCCCAGGGGAACCCACAGTGCGAACGGTTCAACAGAACCTTACATGACCTTCTGCGCACGCTGCCCCCTGAGAAAAAACGACGATGGCCCGAACACCTGTCAGAACTTGTGTACGCGTATAATGTTACCCCACACTCGACAACAGGGTATTCACCCTACTACCTGCTGTTCGGAGTCCATCCACATCTCCCAGTTGATGCCTTGCTAGGTCAGGAGCAAGTGAAGGATGATAAACCTGACTGGCTGATCGCACACCAAGAAAGGCTACATGATGCACATGCACGAGCAAGGGAGTGTGCAGAGCGAAAGGCTGCAGAAAGGGTGGCGCTGCAACAGGAGAAGGTATACTGTCCACCTGTTGGTGTGGGAGAGCTGGTGTACCTCCGCTACCGGCCACCGGGACGAAATAAAATCCAGGATGCATGGGCAGCTACCGTGTACAAGGTTGTTAACATACAAGGAACCACGTACACCGTGGAGCCCCTGGAGGGAGGTTTGATAAAGAGGGTGCATAGATCCAACCTCCGACCTTGCATGGGGCCTGTACCAGTGCCGAGGCAACCTCGCTGTACAGCCCCTCCCATCAGTGAAGGTAACTTGGACCCAGAGTCAGAGACTGGGTTTGGGGATCCAGAGTTTGTCTTGTTGGAGGAAGTCAGGCACCCCACAGCTAATCGGGCAGCAACTCTGGGGCCTGATCATTTTGACCTTGTGGCTGATGAGCCAGGACACCATCCGGATGAAGTGGCAGGGTATGAGGAGGAAGCTGAGCAAGAAGTGAGTGACACACCCAGTATTGACCCGGAGTCACATCGATCACCTGGCCCTCATCACACATCAGAGAGTGTCAGCTTATCAGAGGAGGAAGTTGACTTAAGACCTGTGCCTGCTCAAAGGAATAGACAAGAGAGAAATGTCAGGGTAGGCACACCTATTCCCCCTCCACGCAAAAGCCAGAGAGAGACTGCAGGGAAACACAAGAACCCATTTAACCTACCTAGGTCGGCATGCAATGCTGTGTCCCTTAGCCCAGATGTGTTCTCTCAAATATTAGCAGGGATGGTTGTCCATACCTCAAAACTTAAGGGACAGACAGATGAGTAAGAAGTCACCGAGGGCGTTGACTTGAAGCAGGGGAGAATGTAGCCGGGTGAACTAGAGACTGTTTATGAGATGGGTTTTTTTTGATATGACAACAATTGAGGCATAAATAGTGTAAAAGTTGTTTGTTCAGTCTAAGGTTACACTGTCCCTTTAAGAGAAGCGCAGGGCTAAACTCGCGAGAGCACAGAGATCCAGGGAGACTTTAGACACACGAAACGGAAAGTAAACAAAACCGCCGCAAAACATTGGACCACAAGACTGTTAAAACGTGTTTGGTGTGTCATCTCTCCACCACGCTGAGGGAAAGACTGAACAGCGGAGCAGCGTGAGTGGTGGTTTATTACACTTATGGGTGAAAACAAAGTTTATGGTGCTTTATGCTAGTTGTTACACTGAAATATCTGAGTTTGGTATGCTTTTGCCTAATTTTAGAGGGGAGAGATGCCGTGTTGAGTTCCTGGTGTGTGTGTCCTCATGCGCAGGTTACACACTGGAGGGAAAGTGAGTTTTTGATTTTCCTGTGAATTTTATTTTTGACTTCTGTGAAAATGTTGTCAGTATTTTGTTCATAAATGCACAGTACATTTAAGGTAATACACTATTGAAGTTACTGAAGTACTTGAACGATTTTGTGGCTTAAGAAAATGTATTTATTTATACCGTGTTTTTGTTTCATTGCCAGGAAAAAGCCACTACTGTTGTCTATATTCGGTAGAAACCTGTTTATTGTTTTGTAGTTGGTGAACATTGTGTATTTAGAGGGTAAACCAGAGATTACTCTTTAAAGGTGCAGATGTATTTATGGGTGTTCTTTTGGCATCAGTGCTATCAGAGTACAAGGGTTAACAGTTAAAGTACCTGATTTATGTACAGAAAAGCAAGGTAGCCATCCTTGACAGTTACCACCGCAATTATCTACAGTACTCAATCAACAGTATTAACGCTGTTCTTATGTTTTTTGTAAGTTCAGTCGGGGAATAAAGACCCACATAAAATTTTATTCTGTGTCCGGTCCCATCCTTTTATGACCAGGCCACACATATATTGATTATGTAATTCACAAATGGCTTTGCTAACAGCCCTTTTTTCTCCTCTTGCTCTGTCCAAGTCTAGCTGAGACATTTTTTAATTGCAAGGTTTTTGCAAACTCCAGTACAGCCCAGCCCCTGAGGAGCTGTACTTTCCTCTCCCCAAATATCAATCACTTGAATAAGATTGTCCCATTAAAAGAGCTTTAATGGGCCTAATCACTGAGGCGGGAGATGAATGGTGAATCAATTAAACAGATTTGTGTAAGAGGAGACACTAATGTGACTTCACACTTCATATGTGAAGACTTAAAGATGATTGACAGGCTTTTGTTTATGGAAAGGTGCGCAGTGAGATTGGATTTCTCTAACAGCTAATAAAATTCCAAATATGGGCATGGATATTATAACCACGTTGAGTGCTGCTTTGGTCAAAAGCTGTCTGAAAGTATTATTTAACAATCCAAACAAGTACATTAAACTGTCATGTACCCCGCAGTGGTGTCATGATAAGACAGGCCGAGCGAGAAAAAAAGTAATGAATGGGGAAAGCTCTCTCTCTCTCCTTTTCTCTGTCTATCTGTCATCCAGCAGCTACTTAAAGCTCTTTGCTGACCCGTACAGTGTTGCTTACTTACCACCATTAACCTGTCTTATTCATTACAGTGAGCTATCAACAGTCTCCATGGTGATACACGTGTTAGGACCTGCACAAACTGGTAAAGACGTTCTCTGATGGCATGATGACTTTTCCCAATCAGACTGACAAGTCTCCTGAATGCTGCTTGTGAATGTCCACTTGCGAGCTTTTGGTCTGGAGTTTCATCAGTGGATGGAGTTTGCTCAGTTGTATGTAGCTGTAGTTATTTTCTTTTTTACCAACCACAGTTATTACCATGCATAACACGTCGACCATATCTGATAGCCCTGAAAATGAAAACATCTACTAAAAGGAAACAGTGCACCGCATAAATGTCAATGATGGAATTATTAGGTTTTTTTTTTCTTTTCAGTCAAACAACAGAATGTCAGCTTTATAAAGGTCCACAAGTTTTGTATATTCTTCCACCTCTGTTCCTTGTCACTTGGCAGCATTGTGAATAATCATTTGGGAAAGGCACGCCTCAGTGAGGTAAGAGATCCCTGGTGCTTAAACACTGCATGGCTGTCTGTCTCAGTCGACAACTTCACCTGGCTTTGGTCTAGTTTTCTGCTCGGCCATGGGTGGAAGGGGGAGGACAGAAACAGGGGGAGCGGAGACAGCTGATGCATATTTCATCAAGGTATTGTGGACACTGCAGGTAGCCTGCTGAGAGAGGGGGAGGAGGAGGAGAGGTGGACAGCACTGTGGCCTCATATCAGGTCTTTCCTTTAAAATATCAGCTGAATCAGTTTTCTCTAACTGCAGCTCACATTTCTTTCTGAGGCAGACTTTAGCATTATTAGTCCTGTTGTTTCCTGAATCAGTAACTAATGTTAGCAAACCTGCAAAACGTGCAACAAGACAAACAACTCTGAGTTACCAGAACGCTCATTTCTCATTACTGGCAGATTCTTTCTCCTCCTCTGGTAGAAGCTGGGTGCCTTCCCCCACCTCCAACCCCTGTGCTCCATCAGGTTGTGACTGTAGCTCAGCCTCAGATTAGCCTCAGATACAGACTAGATGCCAAGCTTCAAAAGTCCCTTCAGAAACCTGTAGGTTGGCATCAGATGCTACATGCAGGCTTTTCCACAGTCTATGGTTTGTGCTCATAATCTCATTTTATTTGCTGCCTAAGTGGCCTTTGTATTTGTTGGGTAAAGCACTCTTCCGTAAGTGAACCTTTGGCATTTCTGGCCAGAGTACAAGGACGACTACACCTCGGTGTCACTGAGCAGCAGAAAGCTTCTGTTCCGGTTCATACGCGCCGTCCTCTGCTCCTCAGTGGGATTATGATCGCTCTGTGAGATGTCAACAGGAGTTAATGAATATCCCCTTTCACAAAGCCTGGGTAATCCTGCCAACAAAATGCCCCCCTCATTGATAAGATCTGCCATAATACCAGGAGGGAGACCACTGGCATCCGGCTCTCAACCACAGAGGGATTTTTCACGCTTTGATGCCTAAGCCGCATTGCTTTATTTCTTTATTTTGCAACACTGAAATTGGGTGCAGTTATTATTGGGGGATTTGTTGCTGGTGGTGGCAATGAAACAGTCTGCCTCCTGCTTAATCTACCCCCCAGTCTACGAGCTCTGTTTTGTCTCATTTTATCAGTGTTCCTTTCTTCCACTCTCCCTTTTGTTCTCTCTCCCTTCTTCACTCTCTCTCCACCCCTCTCGCTTTGGTCCTCATCTCCTCCAAGGTGTGAACAAGTAATTGGCTGATCTCCTTCATATAATCCTTTTGTGGTGGGAAAATGCATTTTTCTGCATTTTTGTAATACAAAAGCTGAATTTGCATTTTAAAACACCATGCTATTTCCTCCAAATTTTGGGAGACCAAGATCTTTCATTCTACCATGAATATCCACTTATACACCTTGGCCCTTGAGCTCAGTAATGCCAGACTTTACTGTCTTACAGTACCAACTTCGCAAACTCCCCTTTTGAGATCTCTCTCCTTGAAACAGTGGGGCTACTGCACAGAAGAGGAATTATGTCCACCTGTTTACTAATTACAGGTGTTCAAACACATACACCCCCAGCATGTCAAAAGAAACCTTGTGAGAAAGAATTACTAAGCAGGGAATTAAAATCATCATAATAATACACATGCACACACCGGTTTTTACATGATATGTAATGAAAGCCTATAATTGGGCATGTTCTGTTACAACTGGTTGTCTATTACAGTCAGCCAATGAAGGCAAACTCTGTACAGCTAAATACGATGACTTCTTATTAAAAATGAAAGAAGACGTCAGGTGGTGTTCATCAAAAGTGATAACTTACTGGCATTTCATTTAGCCACAGGCCCAACATTGTGTTAAATGTATGTGGATTGCTCCAGTAAATGCAGTTTTTGGTTTGGAAAGCCGATGTCAATTAGATCTGTCCCGGTTCCCTGTCAATTAGTCGATTAAAGTGTTGTCTTGGGGTGCCTGCAAACCAAACCTGTTTGGTTCGGTTTAAATGAACCATGGTGTGCTTTCCCAGTAAGTACGCTTGGTTTGGGCTGATGTGAAAGCTGTCAATCTGAATGTGGTGCAAAGAGCCAGGCCGAGGAAAACAGAGGCTGTCTGCTGCAGCTCGTTTGTGGTCTGACTCTGAAACGGACCCATCGCAAAATTTTTGATAGTAAATATGTGATTTTTGCATGATTTCAAAAGCTACACATCAAACTGTGTAAACACATTAGCACCTGGGATCAATCAAACCGTGAAATTAGTTCCTCGTATCTTGTACACAAGAGAGATATTTTTGAGAGAGCAGTGAAATACAATGGCCCAGTTGACAGGTGATGAATGCATGAATAACTAATTCACATGTGTATTTTTTATCACTATTCAACCAAATTCACCTTTGTTAAAAGCGGCTGCAGATTCATTCAGCTTCCTGTGTGTCAGATATGTTTTTCCAGAGACATGCTTTTGCTCTGTGAGGTGTAGAGCAGCAAATGGAAAATCTTTGTTGAACTAGAATTTATGACAGACATGGGCATGTTTCTTCACCCATTTCCCCTTGACAGCCCTAGACATTTAAGTACAGGACTATAAAGAGGGGCCTTGACATACATGAGAGCTGCACTTAATAAAATTAACATAGGAGGTTGAACAAATCTCAAAAGGCCATTCCATCAAGCATAAGGCTTAACCCTGTTCCAGTTAACTTCATCAGACCTGAGTCTGCTTAACATAAGCAGCAGCAAGCCACCCTCACCATACGATCGATCCTGGGTCAGAATTTTGTCCTTTAAGTGTCATTCTGTCAATTAAATCACCATCTGAGCAGACACTAATGCTCATGATACCGAATCAATTGTAGTCATTGACATTCTGTGTTGGTACTCCACAGGTCGTTAAATAATACATTTAGGCAGTGTTTAGACTCTCTGGATGAGTTCTATGGTTCCTTGGAGACACACTGGGTAGAGGGACCAGTAATTAGTCCACGTTCTTCTGGACGTATGATTACAGCCTGGGTAAGACTTGCATCTGTCTTGTCAAAACACACTGTGGTTTCAAAAGCACAGACGAAGCAACTTGCATTAAGGGAATCGGATTTTGTATTATTAAATCGCATCCATTGTAAGACTACACCAGGAAAGGTATTTTGCTTTTGAGATTCGTGACAGGCCTGTTTTCTTCCAGCTGGAATTAATGGTCTGTCTAATTTGCACGATGATTAATTTGATAACGTCTCCTGATTTGAGGATGTGTTTCTCTGAGCATGATTTCAATTCCATTGTTTTGTCTGAAAAAGATGCATGGCCATTCAGTGCTTTCAGCACATAATCAGAAATATGTAATTAGTGTAATCAATATTAGTGAAATAAATCCTCCCCTTGAGGTGCCTGTGGGTATCCTGAGCAATGCGAAGGTTAGAAAAACAACATCTTGCTTAACCATTTCCACGCTGACATGCATGGAAAACAACATTCTCAGATGTTCTGAAGTTGAAAAGACCCCAGTGTTAATCCTCTTTATTTCTCATCAAATCAACTGGCCGTTTGCTTTATAATTTGTGTACAATTCATTCTTTGCTCTCCTGTGTGCTTTCATCTTATCCTAAATAGGACAAAAGCTTGTTATATTTAAAAGCGGTTGTCATTATTCTGCACTTCTTGTCATTGCAGTGGGAGTGATCTGAGTTGAGCATTGTCTGATCTGGTGTAGGCTGGTTTCCATCTGTCAGTAATAGCGAGTGATCAGAGAGAAATTTCGAGTCTCTTCCTCGCCTCTCACATCTCGAGCTAACTCGCTGACAATTTCATTCCAAACATCTCAGCACAAATTGTTTGCTCACACGTAGTTTTACCCTCTGCATTCCTGCTTTTAAGATGCTGCAGTAATTTGCTTTGGTATTAAAGGAGATGCTTCCTCTCTGCATGTTCTACTTGACTTGTTACCCTTGTTTGCCTCTTTTGTTGTAGTTCAAGGGTAGTTGGATGAAAATGCACTGAGCGAAGTGCTGGGGCATCCATAGAGAAACACCCTGTGGGGTAAGATCTACAGTAAACACGAGATATCTCTTTTTATTTCTCACTGAATTCAATGGTAGTGGTTGCATGCAAACAAAGAAAAGAACGGCATTAACTGGTGCAAGGCAAATGAGAACTGGGCAGATGCCGCATCTCAGTAGGTTTTAGCAAGGTGTGAAATGCACTAAGCTAAAATCAAGCCTCAAAATCTCACTTCAAATCAGTCACACCCTGACTGACAACTGCAGATGTAACTGTCTTGCGCTTGTGTTCCTTATGTAACAGTGAGTCTTGCCTTTGCTGGTGCTCTCTCAGCTGAGAGCTGTTGAGGCAATCTGAGCAAAAGGCGTGTTATACCCTTATCTGACAGCATGGGCCAGAGACACCTTCCAAACATGAAACCAACTGATTGCAACAACTCTTTATCTCCCACAGCCCCAGAGTCACAGAGTTCCAGACAGCAGACCCAAAACCCCCTGGGCAGGAACCCAACCCCATACCTGACAACAAATGTTCACAGAGTTAGATTTTGATACAGCTGGTCCTCAGCCTCAGGAGACAGCAACAGACACTTCTCTAGACATTAATTTCAGATATGTCTATGGGAGGCTGGCACTTAATCGTAAGATTAAAGTGAGTACAGTGGATGAGGATAGAAAATGTGCACACAGATACAAGCATGCTGGAGGGCACACTGAAATCACTGGACTGGATGCCAGCACATCGTAGTTCTGCAGAATTCTATAAATGTTGATACTGGGGATATGCCAATAAAGTTTTCCTGGCCCTGGCCCTGATTAGAGTCCTTTCACATGATTAATACTCACCTACATGTTGATTAAACAAGTATCTGACACACTGAAATAATGCAAAAACACTCAAGCTGTGTTCTGCACAGTAATTCTACACAGTATGTACTACATAATGTCATACTATACTGTTTGGCGGTTAGAATACAGAAATTTTCACTTGAAGTGACAATATATGCAACTGCAAAGCCCTGAAAAGGGGAGTATTTGAATGAAAGACGTGAAACACAAACTTTTATCGAATCACATGCATAAGGACTGACGGGCAGAAGCGAAGTGTCCGTAAAGCAGCTCAATAGCTCTACGCTCCCCCTGCAGGAGCCTTCCAGTAACTACTACCAATCTGATCCCTGTTGGTTTTAGACTGACATTTTCAACACAAAACATAAGAAAACATATAATCTGATTTGTAATACTGGCTGCAGACGTGAAAATGCTAGCAGGCTTTTTGGTTTTTAAAAGTCAGAAAGAGCATCAGAGTTGTTGTAGCTTAGCAAATTATTTTGCGAATTTTGCGAATCAGAGAGGTTTTCAGAGGTCAAAATCAACACAAACACAAAGGACAACCCCATTTCCAAAAAAGTTGGAACATTATGTAAAATGTGAATAGAAAAGAAATGTGACGTAGGATTTCAGCTGCTCAACAGTTCAGGTTCTCCTCCCTCATATTTCACGTTTCATAATGCGCCAAACATTTTCAATGGGTGACAAGTCTGCAGTCTGACTGCAGGCAGGCCAATTTAGCAGCCACACTCTTTCACCACAGAGCTATGCTGTTGGAATACATGCAGAATGTGGTTTGTCATTGTCTTGCTGAAATAAGCACGACCTTCCCTGAAAAAGACGTCTACTTTGCAGCATATGTTGCTCCAAAACCTGTATATATCGTTCAGCATTAATGGTGCAAATGTGCAGGTTTTCCCGTGCCATGTGGACTGAACCAGCCAATGCTGGTTTTCAGCCTTGTCCCTTGTATACAGAGATTTCTTTAGATTCTCTGAATCTTTTAATGACATCATGTACTGTAGATGAGGAAATCCCCATTCTTTGTAATTTTGTACTGAGAAACATTATTCTTAAACTGTGGCACTATTTGCCAGCACAGTCTGTCACAGTGGTGAACCCCTGCCCATCTTTACCTCAGAAAGACTCAGCCTCTCTGTGACGCTCTTTTTATACCCAATCATGTGACTCACCTGTTGCCACTTAACTTCATTACCTGAGATGTTCCACCAGCTGTTTTCTTTCAGCATTTCACAACTTTTCCAGTCTTCTGTTGCCACTGTCCCAACTTTTTTGAAGTGTATTGCTGGCATCAAATTCTAAATGAGGATAGAAATTAAAAAAATAATGAAATTTCTCAATTTCAACATTTGATATGTTGTCTTTGTGCTATTTTCAGTTAAATATGGTAGTTTAATATTTTGCAAGTCATCAGATTCTGTTTCTATTTATGTTTTACACAATGTCCCAACTTTTTTGGAAATGGGGTTGTGTGTGCATGTGTGTAAATATGTGTATGTATGTATGTATGTATGTATGTATGTATGTATGTATGTATGTATGTATGTATGTATGTATGTATTACCCTGAGCTTTTAATAATTCTGATCCAACTTTAAAATAATCTTTTAAGCTCAAAATTAAGCTCCCACTCAAACAACTCAAGCAACCCTAGCTTTTTCAGTCTAATTGTATTTCTCTCCACCCACATGTGTTTCTGATGAGGGATTTTAAAGGAAACTCAAATCACTTCATTCCCACACGGAGCACCTCACACACCTCACACCTTCCTGATGAAATTTACACTTGCCTTGGAGAGAAATGCTGTACAGAGGAGGTGTGCAGGTAATATGTAACTTCAAAATGACTAGCTCTCACTTTGCATTTGTCTTTAAATGCACATCTTGTATAAACTATACCCACACCTGCAGTGTCCCATACATTAACCTATCCAGCAGATATTAATGGAATGCACACACACTGTAGAAACATATAAATACAAATCAGAAACTGGAGGAAACTGTTGTGATAGAGCTAAATTGGGCAACAGGTAGTTTAATCCTTCTTTGGTTTATGTGTTGAGTTGACATGAGGTGTTTTCTTTGCTGAAAGGGAGAAGCATGCAGAGGCGTCTGCACCACACACTGTGACATCTATCACTATATTTCATTAGTAGCTGCTGTGTTTGTGTAACCCCAGAGCTAAATGTGACAAGAGGAGTCAGCAGTGAAAACAAGCCTCAGACAGTAGAGATCAGAGGAAGAAAAAATTGCTTTCAGGTTGTTGCTAACAGACATAATTTATTAATACATATTGCATCCTCTTTCTACTCTCAGCTTTCTGTGCCGAGTGTTACTCAGACCATTGTGGAACAATGGGGGACGGCCGTGTGCAAAAAAAAAAATTCTCTGAACCCAGTGGTCAATTAATTCAAACAATACAGCTTTCATAGAAAAAAAAAAAAGACTGAAGCCAGACTGAAGCCAGACTGGCCAGACGGCTTTATTTGGGTTTCTGTTGGTGTAATAGCTTGTTTGTTGTTTAATGGAAAAAAAAAAAAGTTCCAAGAGCTCTTTGTTCAGTTTAGTTTCATGATGAAGGCCACTGCATGGCTGAGATTCCGTGCACTCACTTTTTAATGTGCTCCTCTGAAGCAGCCATGCAATAAAGTTTTCACTTTTTGCCTGAAGAGTGCCAAAGAAAGCTAATAAGGTCCAATGGCGAATGAATAAAACATGGATTTATGTTTTTATTGTTATAAAAACAAGGCAGCAACTCTCAACCAGAGGTACTTGTACTGCAGGGTGTACTCATGCAGGTACCAGGGGGTACCAGAAGAAACTGAACAGTAACTCAACCCAAATTATAATTTGATTAAAAAAACATTATTGAGAAAGCTCTAACACCTGGACATTATGGGTTGCAATTGAGAGTGTGTGGAAACTAGTTAGCAAGTGAGCAAACATGTCTTAGATCACACACATCAAATAGCTAAACGTAATGTGCTAATTGCTGAAACACTTAGCTACAAGTAATGGAAATGGTTATATATGACTACTTAGACATAGCTGTCCCCAGGGGACACTGTTCCCCTGATTGAGGGTAGACGCCTGACTTTGCATATTTTCATAATCGCAGGCCCTCTGGAGGAGGAGGTGGTCCAGCTGTTTTTCAGAAGTCAGGTCTTAAGTACCATCATGTTACTTCTGGTAATTTTATTTCCTTTGAAGTCTTAAGTTTCTTAATCACTGGCCATCCCCGTTTATTCTGCATCTTAATTTTAGGCCAGTTCATTTTTTTTTTAGATCTTACAGACCCTTTCCACCTCATTCAATCTGTTAAAGAGGCCACACATTCTGAAGTCACACTTTAGACCTGCTACTCTCTTCTGATTTCCCTCTCGAGTGTCATTGAATACTTGTAACTGACCATAAAGCTGCTGTTTTTAATGTTTTGCTACAGCTCCCTGTTCCTGGTCCCTACCATATACGACACACTCTCACATTCTGAACACTGATTCTGCAGTGAAGTTCTGTAATGCTTTTAATCCATCATCCTTTAATTCATCTATATCTCCTCTCAATCCATATATGCTGTTAAATTCATATAACGATCGGTACCTATCCATCCTCAAGCAAACCAATTTTTAAGACTTGGAAACTAAAATCAATTTCAGGTCCCAAATCCAGCTTGGCCTTTGCATACTTTCCATTCCCCATTCTGCTACTTTTACAAAGTTTCAACCCAATGTCAGTGTTAGAGAGTACAGTCTCCCATGGAAACTCGTCTTCCTGCATCTTAGATATAAGGAGGTATTCCCCACTGTTAGCCCTGTTATTCTGCAGATTTTTAACAACTCTCTGACCTCTGGTTCTCCAGATAGCTTTAAGCATGTCATTGTTCACACACTGCTAAAAAACAGAATTTGGACACCCTGCCCTTAAGGAACTACAGACTGGTCTCCAACTATGTGTTTTATCAAAGCAATTTAATCCTAACTGATAGCTTTTAGGAATAATGAAAGTGTTTTTTTAACAGTTTCAGTCTGGTTTTGGAGCACTTGTTAAGGTTACTAATGACCTTCTGCTAACTGCAGACAGAAGTGACTGCTTGATTCTACCCACCTTTGATTTGATGATCACAGTTGATTACAGTTTCCTCCTACATTGTTAGGAGACTCGGGCGGGCATCGAGGGCTCGGCTCTTAGCCTATCACATGCACAACTTTGAAATAGGACATTTTCCGTCGCTCTGTGTAACTCTTCTTTCTCAAATTGTGGTGTTGCTCTGGGTCAGGTTATTCAAAATCACAATGTGTTTTACCATTTTTATGCCGACGACACTCACATATACATGCTGTTAAATCTCACAGATCCTAGCAGCCTAGCTAATCTTACAACCTGCCTCTCTCATATTAAATCCTGAATGTCCCAAAATTTCTTACAATTTCATCAGAATAAGTCTGAATTCATTCTGTTTCGTCCCCCAAATTCCTTCAGCCATTTTGGTACTATTCTTGGTAATATTGCACAGGCTGCTAAGAATTGATGCTTAACTGTTTTGATGATCAAGTGAAAAGTGTTGCTCAGTCATGTTTCTAAAAATTAATTAATTGAAATTAAAATTAAAAACTCAAAATTCAAGTAATTTTACAAATTGCTGATTTCCAAAAAGTTGTACATGCTTTTGTCTCTGCAGCTCGAATTATTACTGGAGCAACGAGGCATGATCACATCACCCCTGTGCTTGCATCCTGTTGTTGGCTCCCTGTTAAAATGTAAGCTGATTTTGAAATATTACTGCTTGCTTTTAAACAGCCTTGCTCATAAACACATTCCTGATCCATTGACCTGGTATGTGCCCTCTCGACCATTACGATCCGAAGATGGAGCCCTGCTGGTTACTCTCTGGTCACAGTTTGTGACTACAGGTGATCAGGCTTTGGTTATTAGAGCCCACAAGATGGACCTCTCTGCTGACTGAACTCAGACACATTCAGTCTTCATTTTCTTTTAAATCTCCTCTTAAAACTTTTCTTAAGCGTTTTGGAAATGCTTGATATATCTCACTGATTTCATTTTATCGTCTCTGCTTCTTCTTTGTTTTTGTTTTTTCTCGTTTTCCCTTTCAGTCAAGAAAAGTGCTACATAAATAAAGTTTAGCATTATCATTATTATAATGAGCTAAACGTAACGAATACATGGTGAAAAGCCTAAAGCTATGGATTTACTATCAAAGTTGGTGATTGTAAATCTGAAATACCTAGTGTTACCTAGTAAGCATTGGATAAATGGTTGAACTAGATAGCCAGAAGGAATGGCTAAATGACTGAATTAGTTAGTTAGAAAGACTGGATAGATGGTTGAGCTAGTTAGCTAAGAATAATGGATAGATGTTATTGATAGCTGGGTGATGGTTAAATGGCTGAAACATCTAACTTCTGCAACTCTAAGGGGAAGTAGTACAAATGCAAACTTGACCAAATTGATCTTAACAGTGACAGCCACATTATATGAAAAAAATTTGCAATAATATCCACTTTAACATACTTAATTGTATTAAATTACATACAATTTAAAATGACATTAAGACCATGGGCATACTGCACTCAAAACATGATTTTACCTCTTTTCACTCTATTAACAATGTAAGGCAACACATCTCAGGAAAGAAACAAAGATTTTTTTTTTTTTTAAATGAATGTCTTTATTAGTTCCAAATAGGAATGAAAATGAGGTACAGACCTACATGTGCTTTGGAAGAAATAACCTGCCCCATAATGTAGGTTAATCAAATGTAATGTGATTCATTCTCAGAGTTAGACAAGGGTTAGGATTAGGCAACTCAGCAGCATTTATTTGGCAGAAAACCCAATATATATTATATAAGCACAATATCAGTGTACCACGGGGCATGTCTATCAAGTGCATTTACATAAGGCAGCAACAGACAGCTGTGTCAGAGAGAGCTACTTGGAAAGTCTGGTGAGCTAAGCTACCAGTTACACTACATTAAATGAAGCTTCACTGTGCTTGCATGGGTATGCTCAATTTAGACTTTGACACATTTTCAGGACAAGATGTCAAAATGTTATAACTCATCTCACATCAGTGTAGAAAAAGAATAAAAATCCAGACTCCCCTGAACCCACTCCTCTCTGTCCTCACCCTCTGCCATATTTCCATCAAAGAGACTCAAGCTCGTATGTCTGTGTTCCCCTGAAGCAGAGACATTGTAGGCACAAACCCAAGGACTGGTGTTGATGGAAGTGCTTCTTTCGGCAATACATACATGTCACGGACATGTATGGCTTAGTGATCCTCAGTAGTTTAATTTCAGACTGCAGCAGAAGGATACACCACCCGCTACATGATTAATAAAAGAGCTGAAATGCTACTGAAAAGCTCTTTGGTTCAGAAAACAGCAATGCTACCACCACACTATGGAGAAAAGTAGTTTAACAAGTTATGCCGCTACTTTTAGCGCTGCTACTGCCCAACACTGACAGACACGCATTAAAAAGCATTTTCTATAAGTGAGAGGAGGCTTTCCTGTAACAACAAACGCAGCTGAGCTTGTGTTGCAGTATGAAGTGTGGAGCTAACATTAGATCTGACCATGTGAGATGACACAAAAAGCAACATGAAAGAACCGTGTCCTACATCCAACTTACTACTCTGGTTGTTTAACTGGCTTCGAATGAAGCTTAACGTTCACACAGCTTCTCTTGACTGTCCATCAATATCAAATACTCCAACATTGCTCCGGTGTGTGGGTATACAACAGATGCTAGTAGCCACATTACTGCTGAACGTGCTTACGTGCTTACTTATTCAACAGGCTAACCAGCAAAATTAACAGTTAAGCAACATGAAAATTTAGAGGTTCTGAAGTTTGAAGTCAGTATTGATCTATCCTTGAGCTTCAGTTTTAAAATGAATCTTGCTTTGGATTGGCCCTCAAAGCAGTCTGGAGTAAAATGATTAGCGCACACATACAGCCTAAGAGTTTCCCAGCTCTCCAGGGAACATTTTCATCAAGTTAATCCACTGGGTCTTCATTTCCTTGGATTGTGGCAGTGGATGAAGACTTCTATGTTCTTCTGTCTTGCAGCCAATAACAGAGAAATTGGTGTGTGCTGCTTGTAATGTTACCTTCATATCTTTATGTTACTGCAGTGTAACTGTTAACAGTTACTGGATGTAACTCTAGGTCTGTGAGTACGTGTTTAGCCCTCTAGCTGCATGTTATCGCAGCCACAGTGAAGCACATTGTTGTTAATATGCTAAAACATTTCATTGCAGATAATGTTAGGAAACATGCTTAAAAGGCATGTAAAGTAATAACCTGTTTATTGTATAAAGTCAGAAATGATTGTGTTGATACTTTGTTATCTTTCAACATCTTTTGAAAAGGATGACTTTCTAGTTGAGAAAGAGAGGGCTTATCTGCATACAGCCTATCACTGCGCATTACTTTTAGATTGACATACCACTCAAACTGACACGACACCAAAGTGACAGACATGGGGCCATGTCAGCATTACTGTACTGTCAAGGATACATATTTCCTGCAGGAACGACCAAACGACAATCTAGCCAAAAAGCTTTGGTCATTTCGTAGAGGAGAAGGTCCGCGTTCACCACCTACAGTAATATGTTGTCAAAAATACAGCAGTTTTTTCTGGTTTACATTGTCAGTCTTATACCATTGCTTTTTCTTCCAAATTCATTTAGGATGCACAAAAACCGAGATTTTATTAGCAACAGAAGCTCTTGCTTGCACTTTTTTTTTTACTCTCTCACGCTCCTTTTACTCCATCACCAATTTCTCCGTCTGTTCCACCTCTGCTCTCTCGCTCTTTCTCTTTTCCATCACTCCATCTCACTCCCCACTTCCCCTCCCTCTATCTGTATGAAGCTGTTCCAGTGTGTGATCAAAGCACAGTGCGCTCGAGTTCTTTCCTCCCTCTGTCAGAAGCAAAGAGACAGAGGAAACAAAGGCCCCACAGTAGTCTGCCACAAATAACCTCCTCACAGCTCACACACACAAACACGTACATATCAAGTCAGCCTATGGCAGTGGTTAGAAAAGTGAGTAAGGCAGATCTGTTAGAGAGCAGCAAGTGAATGCTCCCACTTGTTGGGTCTTTATAGTGAGCCCAGCATAAAAGGATGCAGCTTCTAATTATCTCCTATTCACACCAAACCGATATGACACATAGAGAATGAGTTGACTGATAGGGGAGTCGGCTGCCTGCTTTGTGGTGCAGAACAGGAATTTAAAATGTGTCGCAGCCTAAATAATAGCATGAGCTGCAAAAGAGCCGAAATCAGAATGCAGGGATATGCGACTCTGTTCAGGCTGGAGAGTATGAAGTCAGAGGAGAGAACGACAACAATTATCATTGTCCTTGGGGTTTTTCCACAAGTGTTGCTGTCATTGACCATCTTTTCTGTGTTACTATATATCAATTTCCACCGGAGACGGGTCCCATGGAGTCTGCGGATAAGGTCTTTGAAGGAGCCACAGCGCATATTTACTGTGGACTTCATGGAAATATTCCAGAATTTCTTTGACACTTTGTTGTTGTGAACCCATTTTCCATCTGTCCCCCCTCCGCACCCACATCCATCTGCACTCCAATTGCCCTCCCTGAAACTCTCCAAACTCCCCTTCACACTTCAAACTGCCTATATCCTACATTATGCAATGTTTTTGTATTAATCTGCAGCCAAATTCAGTCTGTCAGATCAGATGCCTCAATCCAAATGAAACCTGCAGGTCCAAAAGCCTCTGACTGATGTGAGATCTG